>NC_072731.1:123320231-123407055 GCF_026930045.1 Uloborus diversus | reverse complement strand
GTAATGTAACAAGACCTGTGGGGAACAGTGGCATACCCAGGCGTTGGCAAGAGTTGCTGTAACCAAGGTTGTAACAGCAAGGAGCAGAAATTTGCAAAAATTATTTTTAAAAATATTATGATTTTTCGATTACAATACTTATTTGATTTTTTTTTTTTTTTTTTTTGCTGGAACATTAGTAAGAATAGAGCTAGAAAGAAAAAGATACAATCCCTAATGCTCAGAAAAAAAAGAGAGAAGAATTTTGATTGCATGGTGTATTGGCACATTCCCTGGGTTAGCTGAATATTTCTAAACAGCAGGAGTGTATCTTGGAGGAGTGAGGGACAGTTTTCCCTTCTGGATAATCCTTTCCCTTTGTAAAAAAGCAGCATTTTAGCTTTTGATGGGAAAAGATATGCATTGAAAAATCTTATAAATTGAATAAATATACAGCCAAAGATCATCTAAAACTTTTTAAAGCGGTCATTTCAAAAAGTTTCTGGGGAAGAGTCTTCCCCTCTCTCACCAACCATATTAAAAATCTCCTTAAATACAGTCGAAGTTCCACATATTGAAATTTGCTATATATCAAACATCCAGCAAATTTCCAAAAAATCTCTATATATATGGAAAAAAATTCGAGACATTCGGAGAGTTTTTTCCCCTTTAGACTGTCTGTCTAACGAAAAATGAAAGTTATGGGAGAAAATGTAGTTTAGTAATGGTAGTAACAAA
Organism: Uloborus diversus; assembly: GCF_026930045.1. NCBI lineage: Eukaryota > Metazoa > Arthropoda > Arachnida > Araneae > Uloboridae > Uloborus > Uloborus diversus. Next base: position 123,406,338 of record NC_072731.1, on the reverse strand, counting down.
ACTTATAAGGAAACTGAGGTTGAGGAGTGTGCAGATAGATCGTTGTTCAGTTCTACAGTTTCCTCAAGTTCATTTTAAATCTTGTGTGCGATCGGTAATACAGTAAAATCAGTTTTAAGCCATTCCTTTTGTCAGTTGATCTTATTCTTAGTCTCTTTAATTTCAGTGAAAAATATTCAAATTCAATGATGTTTTATGTATTTTTTTTGCTTTTCTCTTGATTACATTGTGAGAACAAAAATTTCTCAATAACGCAGATAAAGTTGAATTGCAAAGGAATAAAGATAATTGTAATTACAAAAATGTCACATCTGGTAAGTTGATTATTTCCGCAAGTAGAGTGTTTACTGTTGGTAGACACTCTACTTGCAGCAGAGTGTCTACCAACACTCTACTACAAGAAATCGGAAGGCCTTGATGAAAGTATTGAAAGTCATGGAAAACTTTCACTCAAAGACATGAAACTGCAATACAGTAGGCAGGGCCATATCCAGAGGGCGCTCCCCCTCCCCCCATTGAAAACCTAATGTTTTGTAACATAAAGTAGAAGAAAGTTTTTTTTTTTTACTTTCTAATGTCAGAAAAGAAAAATAACAAAGTTTTTTTATTCTTAATTTTGTAACTATTAAACAAGTGAACTATTTGAAGGAATACAAAAAAAGCAATTCTATTTCTAATTAGCTGCAAAGCATATTTGAAATTTAGACACTTATTAGGACTTATTGCTTTATTTTCTAATTCAATTCAGGGCCAAGGCAGGTCCCTTGTCAGTTTGGTATAGTGAAGCTCTTTGATACATCATGGGTAAAAAATTAAAAAATAATGATCCTTGTGTTTTTGTAGCATATTTTTCCAGATAAATTTTCGTGCCTGATATGTTTCACACATGTCTTGCCATTTATTTCATACCGAATTCAGTATTTTGGAAGTTCTTTTGTTATTGCTTGTTTTTATCTTCTTATACAACAAACTGTTAATGTCTTCAGCATGAGAAAAAAACACATTTATTGTACTCTATTTCATTTTCTGCACTACTTGTGATTGAAATTTTTTTTTTTTTTTGTTTTGAGAAATATTTTATTGCATTTGTTTTCAACTTAAAACAGGTGTGCCTTACAAAGTTGTAAGACTGTGCAATCAACTTCACTTCTGGGAAGTGCAAATGAAGTGCTTTAAATAATTTCAACTATTCTAGAGTCTTTAAAAATTATTTAAATTTTTGAAATTCCTTTGAAAGAACTTGAATTTTGTCTCTTATCAAGAAAATAAAGTATGAATTATCCAAATGACCAGAATATTACTCTTTCATTACTTATTTTCTGAATATCTGCACCATTTCTTCTAAACCATTTTGTGCAATTTTTTACATAGTGCATTTGATGCAATGGGGGGAGGGGGGGTTGGAGAAAGGATCAAAAACAGACTACACTGAAAGTCGATAGGAACAAGTGACGATGTTCTTCTCTTTTCTCCTCCTTCGTTTTTCCTCTCGGTCGATTAATGTAAACAATTCGTCGAACAAGCAATTTTTATTTTGTTTGATCCTGAGTTGCAAAAGAATGCATAACTTTTAAAAGGTTTGTTTGCCTATTTTTCTTCATATTTTTGTAGTCTCAATTACCCCCATATAAGGCCTCAAAATACAGATTTTGACTATCCATTTTTTAAAAATTTTCCCAGGGGACAAACCCCCGTACCCCCTGAAATTATAGACATTTTACATCCCACTTGAAGAAAACTCTCCTGTTATCAACAGTTGAATGAAAAATATAATTAGAAAATTAATTAAAAATAAAAACAGTGAGAGTCTTTAAAAAAAAAAAAAAACTAGACAAAAACGTGAGAGATGTATCAGTAAAATAGACACATAGGGGGAAAATGGTCTGTTTCATCTATGACTAAAATGTCTAGACCGCAAAAGTAAAAAACCTGCAAAGCTCACTGCTCCGTCAAGTCTAAATCCCGCTCTGTAAGTGAATTTAGAACTTTTACTTCTACATTAAATATAAATGCGAATCCGGGCCTCTCCCCAAAAAAATTTCTGGATACAACCTTGACAGTAGGTTGTTTAGAAACTACGTAGTTCCCAGTAAATTTTTCATGTCAATTCATTTTTGAATTATTAACTTTCCTTTCATTTGATTCACATATAAAGTAGAAATCGAATTTCATACGCAAAAATTAGCTTAAATTTTAATGTTTTAAGTGTAATTAATGATAAACAATAATCATTTCTACATATCAAAATTTATATATATCGAATTTTTTTCGGGCGATTTGCTACTTCGATATATATAGGTCCGACTGTATTACCTTTAATTTCAAAAATTCTACGAAAAGCCCCCAAAACTTTTCCTTTTAACAACAACAACAAAAATTGTTTAAGACTGAGTTACTGGAATTATAATTGCGAAAATTTTCAGCTGAGAATCACCCTTGGCCCCCTCTGCCTGATCAAAGGTAAACTATATATGTGTTTTTAAGAGTTTCGATTTCGAAAAATTGGCAGGGGAGGGCCCCAAACCTCTTCTCCTCTCACAAGTAACAACATTAAAGATTGTCTAAAACTGCAATTTCAAAAATTTTACGAAGTAGAACATTTTTTACAGACTCCTCTATTCTCAAGTGAATACTTTCTAGCTATTAGGTTCATAATATTGACTCCCTCCTTGTCCGTCCTAAAACAGAATCCCATCTCCCATATGCACACACATACACCAGTTTTTTGCCCTTGCCACCTATCTGCCCAAAAAAGGGTCCTATGTAAAGTTTTAATTTTATACTTGTTTTAATTTTAATTTCATTTTCTTTTATAGTGTTTTCTTTTTTTATTAAATGTAAATTATATTTATTGTACACATATTTTTCTAGCGTTTTCAAACAAAAATTCCAAAATTAACGCACTTTGAGGGGGGAGCATTGTTATAAACAAAACTGAAAAATGTACCCCCGTCTGGTTAAAAAATGAACACTATTAGTGTTTCATAATGTGTTGTTGATGCTAATTTCATTTTATTTCACAAATGCCAGGTCAACTGGCCATTAGGTCATAAAAGGACAGGCTCTCCAATATCTCTTAACAACACAATTAAAATTAGTTAGTGCGGAGCAATCGTCCAGATGAGCAGCGTCAATAACTTGTTAAGAGTTTCATAAAGTGCAGGTCGAAGAATCTGTTAGGTGAAAGCAGTACAAATAGGCATTGTGACAATCGTGTTCTGTTAAAAGTCTAAAAACAGCCACAGCAGCAGCTCGAGGAGAATTCGGGATGCAGTGGGATGTATCGCACGGTTTTCTCAAGGGTTTACCTTCAGCAGCCCTGGAAGCAACAGGACAAAAAGCATCCCCATAAACCCTCATGATCTCCAATCCAGCAGAGTGGAGCGGCAAGGCTCCACGAGACTTTTGAAGAATACTAGATCCTTTCTTGGGCCAAGATGCCAGCTTTCTCATTTCCGGGCAGATCACAATGGGATGGTACCCTCTGAAAAGCCACAGTTTTCTCAATACCCCTCAGGAGTTTTTTTATTGATGTTAATGAATGTCTATAAAATGGTGAGGCGGGGGGGGGGGGGGGCTTGCCTTAAGTTCCACAGTGGTGATGGACCCCATAGGTACGTCACTGTTGGGGGACATTCCTTATCAAAAGCACAAGGCCTTCAAAGGCACATATTTCAAAACAATTTTACTTTGATCCAACAATTATTCAATTAATGGTATACATCTAATTCAAAACTGTTTCATATGCATACTATAAGTTTATTATGAAAATTGTAAACCCCAACAAATACATCTAGCTTGTTTCTCTCATTTTATTTAAAATCGAAGGTTTTGTAAAATACAACTTCAACTAAATAAATGTTTATACCTCCCTAAAAATAGCAATTAATATTTATGATGCTAAAGTCTTCAATAGTAAAATTTTCAATAGTAAAAAAAAGTAGTTCAAAACCAATTACCCATCATTGCTAGAAGCATTGCTTGAAACTGATAGACTTTTTTCTACTGTATTTTGCTAAAAGAAAAAAACAGCCCAATTATTACATACAAAAACTAAATGTAAAAGTACTTGGTCATTGAAGAACAAAAATTTAAAGATCTTTAGTCATATAATTAGAGGCATATACTTATTAATTTGAAATTTAACATTATATGAATGATAATTTTTATTTAAATGTACCAAGGAAAAAATATCCCTCACTCAATTAGATAAGCAATAGCAACAGACAACTGTTCTTAATTTCAAATAGATTCCCCCCCCCCAAATGAGCAGCTACTTGAGGAGTTCAGTTACAGCATGTTAAATGATTGCAGCAATAAATATTGGTAGCTCAGAACTGTGTTAAAATTTCAGAAAGTATGATAGGAACAGTCACTAAAAATAAAATTCAAATTCAAAATGTTTAGTTTCCAAAACCGCTAACATTAAACTGAATAAGCTTGCTTCATAAAATAATAAAATACAGGAGAAAAAATATTTAATGGCCTTAGCCCCTTAGCTAGCACTGCCCGAGAATAAATGCAAAGAGCACTTCACAATAAGATATTATAATCTGCTATATGTATCAACTAAGCCATATGAAGCTTATTTTAAATGCATAAAACCACATGTACCTTAAAGCTCCAAAAGTGAAGTGCAAGCTATACTTAATACCTTTAAGGTTGGACAGCCGAAAGTTTGAATTTGAAGGTGATTAAATAAAACCTGTCACTGTTCCCAAGATACTACTGAGAAAACAAAGAAAATTCCAACTGATCATTGCATAACAAAAACTTAAAACAATATACAATATTCCTTTCACCAGCTTGAACTGACACTTATGAATAAGGATATTTTCTGGGCATGTTTCAAGTCATCGTTACAGAAAGAAGTAACGCCACCCGTGTTCTTATGTTACTTCAAACCATCCATGTTCTTAAAGTTAAGTAATAAAATTAGTTTGGAAGATTCTTACTCTGCTTGATTTATCTCTAGACGACTGCCTCATTAGAGATTTACTGATAGAGCCTTCTTTTGCAATATTATGAATGGATGCTATCCATTCATCCCTTTCTCTTCCATTCAGTGCTTGAAATATCACATTTCTATGAAATTAAAAAAATATGAACACATGATGTTGCAAAAGAGAAAGCAGACAATTAATAAAAAAGAGACCATAATAAATAAACTAACACTTTGCACATACATCATACACATATATACCTGAAAAGCATTTCAAATAACCTACGGAATTTTCTATGCATTATTTGAGCCCCTCCCCCTCCCTACACACACAAGTCAAAAAGTAATAATAACAATAATTACTTATGAAGTTTAATAATATGATTTCTCAGAATCAACTGTCAGAAAACTAAATTTTGACACAGGCTTTTATTTGACAGAAGTGGCTATTTAGAACATTACTTCATGGTAAATGTACAAGATTAAATGAAATATAATCATTACTTTAGAAAAAAAAATGATTAAGGAAACTTTTCCTGTAGTAATAGCTTACTATGATCATCTAATAATATTTTATATATAACATTAATCATAACAACATTAGAGAGACTAATAATTCTGGAAGGAAATAATTTACTTTTTCCCATTTGACACTTGAAACACATTTCGTCTATCTTCATTTTCCAGAGCTAAAGTAGTAATATTTTTCTCAAGTTCCATGATTACACTTCCAGCAACCTAAAAAATGAATTTTAACCATTCAAACATCAAGTATAAAACTCCAAGATCTCTTTAAATACATTAAAAAAATAATTTGTAGGATTAAAATTCAGAATCAAGTAAGAATTGTTTTTTTTTTTTCAAAGAATATTTTTTAATAATATATAAAACCATTTCGGGAAAGATGTTTAAAAAAGAAAAAGGTTTGACAGATTTAAGAGCAAACCCATACAAAAATTAGTTTAATGTTCTGCTCCCCACTTGCTTAATTGGCTGATCCCTATGCTCAATACTTTCGCTAAGCAATTAATAAGAATAGAAAATTTCGGCAAAATATATTTTTTCAGTTCAAAGAACAACACTTAAAGGAAATATTTTCTGTCTCATAAATTTAATAATCTTAGCAGGGTTGTCAATTTTATTTATCAGTTAAATATCTCATACGTTATATTAAAAATTTTAATCTTAATGCATTACGTAAAAAAGTACTTAAACAAGTAATACATATTATACTGATTTAATAATACATTGACCTGTAAAATACTTTATGTATTTATAAAAAATCAAACATTTATAGAAATTTTAACTAGTAACAAAAACAAAGCTTCCTTATTTAGATGAAAAATAGATTTTCTCCACATTTTAAATACTAAGCATAAAACTGTATTTATACTTCAAATTTTGCCATGGTCATCAGTTTACTTCCAAGTGTATAAACAAACACATGTTCCCATTTGGTTACCATTCCTGCAAACTTGCTGTAAGAGAACAACACATTAGTTTGATGACCTTAAAATGTTGAAATATACTAACAATGAATACAATATTTTTTCAGATATGTTCTTTATTACACACTAGTGGTACCAGCACGGCTTTGCCCGTAATAGAAAATTTAAAAGGTCTTTTGGTTCGCCTGTATATTTACAAATAATTTATGGTGAATCTTCTCGCCAATTGGCTTGTACCCATGTTACGGTTCCACGTTGTGATAATTTCGCAATTTACTCGTCCATCTTATATTTTTGTTCTTAAAATTGGAATAGAAAAAGAACAAAATCAAATTTTTGAAAAATCGCTTCGAGGTGCACACCCCCATGCTACAAACTAACTTTGTGCCAAATTTCATGAAAATCGGCCGAACTATCCGGGCGCTATGCGCGTCACAGACATCCAGACATCCTCCGGACAGAGAGATTTTCAGCTTTATTATTAGTAAAGATACAATCCAACTATGATATATCCCCACTATCGGACCTTAATCAGTCATGAAGTATATCAAGTTTGGGGATATATCGATTAAGGAATTATAAAGTGTAAAATTACAGTAGAATAACAATGTCAAATATGATTGAGTTTAAGTATGTACTAAACTTTGAAAAATTCAAAAAGCATAAAATTTTATGCAGTTACACACATTTACATTTTAAAATATAATATAGAGGTCCATCATTATTTATTTTGTTTTAACTATTTGTCTGGGTTAAAACATATTTTAAATGTTACTTAGGTTTTTTTTCCTTAAAGCTGTGTCCAAATCCAATTCTACAAGCAATAATAAGTTTTGTATGTTAAGCAAACCAATTTTCACGAATTTTTCTGAAAGCATTTAGGCAGTAAATAAAGTCCTTTTAAGAAGTAAGCCCAAGTACAATCCGGCCCGGATCTATAAATTTTATGCCCCTTGCCACAAAATCTGTAGGGCTCCTCCCCAGAGCTCAACAGTCTAAATTTGCAACATTAATAAGTCTTAGTGCTAGTTTTTTTTTTTGAACTTTAATCAATTTCTTGGGTGGTAGGGCCCTTAAAGGCTGTGCCCCCCCCCCCCCACAATGTAAGGTTGTTGGGTACGTAGATCTGGGCCTGAGCACAATGGATGGAAGTAAGTAATTTCTGAGTATACTACAGTCAGTTGCCAAAAATGATTAAAGGCAATAAAAATGTATACCTATTTTTTACAAATCAAAAACAAAAGTCAGTAGCCAAATACATACGTTTTCAGAAATAAATAACCACTTTTTTGAGAAAGTCCCATATTTGGAGGAATATAAGGCATATCTACAGGGGGCTCAGCATAGTACAAATGCTGACTTTGTTGTTCTATGGTATCAATCAGTTCCACAGTTTTTTGAGTCTCTTGTCCCAATTCCGCTTGAACTCTAAATATCAGAAACATCCATCAGTCAATTTATTGCGTTTCAAATGAAAGTGCAAATCTGAAATACTATTAAACTTTGGACATTCCACACAACTGACTCAAATAGCAAACAATTACTGTATCAAGAAACATAAAACTTAAGAATAATATACACACCCTTGTATACTAGAACCAATATTTGTTAGAAATGACTCTAGCTCGGGTGTATTAAGTGTTTCATGTCCAACTGAAAATGTTGATTTCAAGGCATGAAGATAGCCAAGAACTGGTTCCAAAAGAGCCATTTTTCTCTTATACTGCAGCGCATTCATATTTGCATAATAATGCAAAGCTGTCTGCAAAGAAAAATAATTGTATTAACATCAAAATACATACAAAGTAAAAATACTCTAAAATATTGAAGGTTGACAGAGAAAAAAGAATAGTCGCATGAGATGCATGTTTTGCTAGCTGGAAGAAGGAACTCATTATTTCCATGCATGCTGTGCTACTCGAGAGCATGTCTAGGTAATACAGATGCTCACCCACATGCTGTGCATCAATACATTTGTTGCTGTACACATTTGCTATGAAAGTGAGCACTGCCTGATGATCTTTAAGGTCAACAAAAAATATTGATCATCTTCAAAATATGTAGATAAATTAATTTTAAAAAAAAATCCCCTTGTGCTTCCCTACATACATGATTCAAAGCAAAACGTGTTGTCTTAATTCAAAATTTTTATCTATCCTACTACACATTTTTATCCTACTATGTTCAAGAGTGGGTCATTCTATGTCAAGTGTCCTAGATTCAGAGAAGGTCCCCACACGACCCTCTCAAATTTTCATGAAATTTTTATTGGGCTTACATGAAACTAAGCCAAATTACACATCCATAAATTGTATGGTTCTGCCAATATTCAAAGTTTTGTAAAGATCTCTTTTTCACCTAACGACAGAAATGACAAAATCACCAAGTTTGTGCTTTCATTTCTCGTGACCTAAGATGGTTACAACACTGACATTTGGTGATCCTGATCAACTTTTGGGGTAGAAGAACCTAGTAGTATACAGAGGCGGCGGGGGAGACAGGGGGTAAGGGGGCAGTTGCCCCCTGTCGGAGACCTCTTGCCCCCCCCCCCATCAAGGAAATTCCTAGCTCCGTCACGGAATTTCAAAAAATTTCAATGCAAAAAATTGATTTGCTAAAAATTTTCTCTTTTAATCACATGTTTGCTCATTGTTGCTAAAATGAGTTACTTGTTACTTGCTGCTTCTAAAAAAGAAAGGTTTCTGCAGCAATTTCCTGGGCAATTGTTGACTAATAACATCCTCTCGGCGGGAGCCCTGGGGTATTGTTGCGTCATGAAGAAATGGAAAGACAGACAGACTGGACTGGTCTGTAAGAGATGCGATACCAAAACAGATACGAGAGGGTGTAAAAAAGTCATAGGCAACAGGCTATCAGGAATTTTTAAAAGAGAATGAGGAGCACTCAATCCATTAAGGGCTAACTCCCCCACTCGGCGATTCCCTCGCTCCGCCGAGTGTGGGGTGGCTCTTAGGGGTCGATATATGCAAGTAAACGAAGGCTTTTAATGGTCGAGACGAGGCCCCGGTGTATAGTTTTGGGTCCTAGTTCTAAGAGATGTGTTCATTTTTTGCATGCGGTGCATTTGGCCCTATGTATTCCTGAATGCTAGCTTTTTCGGAACTGGACATCCTCGCTTTAGTTTTTAGTTTAAAATTTTGGGTCTGTTGACCTTAGGATGAAGGTTCCACTGCTGAGGAGTTCTGGTTTCATCAACTTAGTCTTATTATTAGTTTAAGTATTCGTATTTGGTTAATTTTGTAGATCCGTTATGTGTTTATTGTTTGCATTTTGTAATTACTTAATATATAAAGATCTTCTCTGCGGACGTTTGTCACCATAAGGCTTTTAAACGGCTGGATCGATTTTGATCAAAATTTTTGTGTGTAATTAAGTTGTGGCAAGCATGGTTTCGAAGCGCGATGGATCGAATCGGAAACGTTTTTGTTAATTAATTAAATAAATTAAAACATTGGGTGGTTATTTCTCCCAAATGATTAATATTTATTTTAACCTATTGTTGAGCGAGAACTGAAATAAACGAAAGCCAGCTCTGCTTTTTTTGTAATGAAATTTCCTACTGCGATATGTCAATTGAGAATGGATAAAACGTAGAGAGAGAAAGAGAAGCCTTCATTTCTCTCTTGAATGCAACGATTTTAGGTCCCGTGATATATTTTAAAGTAAAGTACTGGAAGGTTCACGCAAAACGTGTGTTCTGTCATTGTAGTTGAACCATGTGACCGGATCGGTGCCTTAGGTACCGTACCTAGCAACATTTGTTTCTCGGCTCAAATCCATCTAAGTTTTGGCACCGATGTCAAGAATACTTTAAGGATTATCTACCTAATCAGTACATTATTAAAGGAAAAGATGATGGAATTTAAAGACGAAACAAATTTGATTTTCGTCCAGATAAATTACAACAGGGTAGTTCTGTACACAAAAGATCAGTGAAGTGGAAGATCTTTATCTTTGTTGGAAAGAACAAATTAGGCAATATATGAAGTTAAAAAAAATTTCGTTCAAAAAATCGGACCGCTAATCGGTCGGAGTTGGCTTTGCTCACTGATCGGCTGGATTATAGTAACGTGGTGGATTGGCGACTTTGGCAATAAACAATAGATACAGTCGCGTGATCATTTGTTTATACTTTAAAGCTGCTGTTGATGTAATTCATTGTATTTTTTGTTTATTAGGCGAAATATTTCAAACTGCAAAGAATTGTTTTTCCTTTTTAAAGAGTTTTTAGTCATTTTAGTCGAAGAAAGTGTTTAATTTACATCGGGAGGGGGGGGGGAGGGATGAGTGATTTTTGCTTATTCACAGAACTGTTTTTACCTTTATCATTTTTCTAAATGATATTCTTTCGATTGATTTATTGTTTTTCATATGGGGGATGTTGCAGTGGGATTTCTCGTTTGTTCTAGATGGGTTTTCACACTTAATATCTGAGGACGCTTTTTATCCTTTGAGTAATGGCTGAAGGAACAAACAATCATGTACGGGAGAAAAAATATTTAATAAAACAACTGCTCAGTGGGCATTAGATAAATCAAGTTGTAATAAATATACGTATTCTGACAGCATAGCAGCTTAAAACATTTTTTTACTAATTTTTTTCAACAAAACGATTCAAACACTTGATATTTTATTGAAATTTTTTAACTTTTCAATTTACAAAGTTTGAACAGAACAACGTCTGTCGGGTCTTCTAGTATATATATATATATATATATATAACTTACTGTTAATATGTTGAAAATAAAGCTGATTAATATCACTTTCTTACATAAATACCTTTAAAAGTAATGCTAACCTGATGGTACTTTTTAGTTGCCATATAAACTTCTTCATTGATTTCCTGCCTCACTTTCTCGCTATCTCGCTTTCTGGAACATTTGCAGAATCTTGTGATACTTTGTTCCATTTCTACACAAAATAGTTAATTATTAATTACTGTGAAAGCATGTTAATAATTATAACTACTTAATCTAACACATTAAAAGGATTAAAAAAATAATTATATTGAAGTTTCGATTACCAATTAAAGGAGTAATTTTGAAGGTTATTTTCTGAATAACAGCAGAGAAATATTTATTCGCGAGAAAATTTCTATACATAACCCTATTTAACACTAGATTTTCTGAAATGAAGATTTTTGTTCTTATATATTTCAGAACTATGTTTAATGAAGAATATTTCCTAAAGAATACAGAAGAAAATTGGATGTCTGATTGTTTTCTTCTTTCTTTCTTTCTTTTTTTTCCTGCTGAAATTTTAGGTTCAGTTTTACTTTCAATACATCTGAAGTAAATTTTTTAATACAGCATTGAAACACTGTAACATTGAGTCAATAGTTGTGAAATAACACTATCACATAGAAATTCTCCGAAAAATTTCAATATTCAATACTTTAAAAACATAACTGAATCATTACACAGAAAGCACTTTTCAGTTGACTAAAACATTACTATTTTACAAAATTCCTGCATCACAAACCGCTGATGAATAATTGGTGTAAAAATTAAAACACAAATAATGTAACAAGTGAGCAACAACCTTGCAAAGTACTCACCATTAGAAGCTGACTTAAACATTTCCATCATGGTAAAGATATCTATAAGAAGACAAAGAAATTTCAGAAACCAACAAAAATGTATAATAAAATTTTACAATTGAAAAAAAGTGAATAAGCACATAAAAATGAAGTTATACACATTTTTTCCTTCTGCTAAACATCTAAATCTTGAAGCATTCAACAATTCAGAAATCACGGGAGAGCTATGATACAGGATTTTTAATATGCATTTACATTTCAAACACAGTTTTTACTGAGTTTGGAGAATGTTTTACACATTTACTTTTAATTTATTTTTAGTTTATGCATTATAGTTGGAAACATATGTGATGAGGCTTTTGATTAATTAATTGATATATGTAGAGAAATATTTCATCATCTTTACTAATAATAAAGCTGAAAGACTCTCTGTCTGTCAGGATCTCTCTCTCTATCCGGATCTCTGTCTGTCAGAATCTCTCTCTCTATCCGGATCTCTGTCTGTCAGGATCTCTGTGACGCGCATAACACCTAGACCGTTTGGCCGATTTTCATGCAATTTGGCACAAAGTTAGTTTGTAGCATGGGGGGTGAGCACTTTGAAACGATTTTTCGAAAATTCAATGTGGTTCTTTTTCTATTCCAATTTTAAGAACAAAATAATCATAAGATGGACGAGTAAATTACGAAATTATCATAACGTAGAACCGTAACATGGGCACAAGCCAATTGGCGAGAAAATTTACCATACATTATTTGTAAATATACAGGCGAACCAAAAGACCTTTTAATTTTCTATTACGAGCAAAGCCGTGCAGGTACCACAAGTAATTAATAAATCAGCTGTATTTGCTGTAAGTATTAACATTTTCATCTGTTGTCACAAAGTTGTTTCATTGTCATTTAATGCATTTATAAAATGAAACGAGAGACAAAAAGCCAAGAAGTCTAGAATCAAAAGTCATAAAATTAAATTAACAAGTTGGTGTTGAGATAGGAAATTTTATATGGGTCTTAATTTTTTGTGGGTTTGATAAGTTGAAGGGTTGACCTTGGTAATGTTGACTTCTTTTTTAAAAGTTTAGTGAAAAAGGAATGCATTGTTGATGCACGGATTTCAGTTGGAATACCTTTGCAAAACTTCTACAAATGCAACTCAACTCGGTGCCAAACACCTTTCCCTATTACCCCAAGCGGGAAAGGGAATATTGGCAAGAGAGTTAGGTAAGATCGAGCGTCAATTAAAAACTACAATGTATAAACATTGCTATTTTTACATTAGACAGCATAATGCTCTTCCTAAAAACTAATGTGATCCTTTTTCTTTACCTTTTGATACCCGCATGGCTTTGCCCATAGTATAAAATTAAAATGTCATTTGGTTGACCTGTATATTTACAAATAATGGATGATGAATTTCTCACCAATTGGCTACGTTCATTCGCTCTCTCATTCCACGTCATGATAATTTCGTAATTTACTCGTCCATCTTATGATAATTTTGCTCCGGAAAATGTTTTTAAAATTGAAATAGAAAAAGAACAAAATCGAATTTTCGAAAAATCGCTTTGAGGTGCAGACCCCCATGCTACAAACTAACTTTGTGCCAAATTTCATGAAAATCTGCTGAACGGTCTAGGCGCTATATGTGTCCCACAGAGATCCAGACATCCAGACAGAGAGACTTTCAGCTTTATTATTAGTAAAGATAAAGATAAAAGTCTCTCTGTTCTGAATATTTGGATCTCTCTCCGTCTGGATATTTAGCTCTCTCTCTCTGTCTGGATATTTAGCTCTCTCTCTCTGTCTGGATATTTAGCTCTCTCTCTCTGTCTGGATATCTGGATCTTCTATTAAAATTTTAGGAACACTTTACCGAGCAAATTATCATTACGTGGACGAGTAAATTACCAAATTATCATAACGTGGAACCGTAACATGGGCGAGCCATTTAACCTAGCAAATAGGCGAGAAATTCATCATCCATTATTTGTAAATATACAGGGGAACCGAATGACCTTTTAATTTTTTACTACAGGCAAAGCCGTGCGGGTACCGCTAGTAAATAAATAAAATAAGAAAAAAATCAGCCAAAGAAAGTGGAATCTTGAAGAGTTTTATTAACTCTTGTTTTTTTTTTTTTTTTGTTTTGGTGACATCCATTATTAAACAAGCAACTCCACACTGTACAAAGAAAAATCTTAAAACCAATTTTTGTTTATCAAGTAATGAATTTTGAATGCAATACAGTTTTTTGACACATGTTATGATTTAATGAAGTTGAATTTTTGATTAGTCAAAAAAACAAACAAACAAACCTGTTAGATCAGCTTCAATGAATCGGTTGAGAGGAAACAGCATTCCATCTCCCAACTGTGCAGCACAAACTTGTTGCAAAGAGCTAATCTAAAGCCAAAATAATATTTCAAATCAATAAAAAGAGAGCTTAATGACACTAGAAAATGACAAATACTAAGTAGACAGAGAATAAATTTTACTATATTTTAACTAAGTTTCTACTGCTGAGTTGCTCAATTTTTTGAGACTAAAATAACCTAATAATAATAAAAATGAGGAAAACAATTTTCTCAACAGAGAACACAATTTATATTTTATATATTTTTTGTTCATCTATGTTCTGACTCAATTTTTTTAATTTAAACTTAAAACAGCCTCATAACCACAAAAAATAAAATATTTGAATTTTATTTATTTTTTACAACAGAGGAAAAAAAATGTTCATCTTATCTTTATAACATATGCATATGCATACGCTAGAGCATTTAAAATGAGCCTAAAATAACCATTCAGGTTTTAAAACATTTTTTCCCTATTGTATCCTATACAATACAAATGAAAAACTAAATTAACATTTAAAAAAACACCATTAATACTTTACAAATCAAAATTTTCAATGTAAAAAATATTATTAAAATCCAACAGTTAAAATGTTAAGTTAGAAAAAGAAACTATTTAAAGGGATTTTTCGAAACACCGTAAAACAATTTTTAACAAGGAAAAATGAAATTAACATGATTGAAAAAGTAATTATGTGAATTTATTTACTGACCATAACTATAATACTCAAACAAAGTTCATGTTAAAGTATGTTTAAAAAAAGGGAGTGGGTTTATGAACAGTACTAACATTCAGATTAGACAAATGAATTAAATTTCTCAAGTCAATTATTTATTTTTTTAAACCTTTTGAAGCTTGCACTTTTATCTGAAATTTTGAAGAAAAAAATTGTAACACAAGCTTACTTCATCTAAAGTGACAGCAAATTCTCGAAGGGTTGTTTTCAAAACACTATCAGGATCTGTATCCATAGGAAATTTCTAAAAATGTTACCAAAGCAAAGAGCATTTATGTAAACTTGCAAAACTATTTTACATATTTCAGCTATAAAATTATGTGTTTAAATCATTAAAATTATACCTGGTTTTCATAAGCTCTTAAATGCTGGGAGAGATTTGAAGTAGCTGAAGCAAGTTCTTTCTGTGATTCAAAATTGTATGAATAAATTAAACTACTTCAAACTATAAAACAATACTTATAAAACATTATTAATAGTATATACTATCCAACTTCTTGAAGTGAAAAAACAATAGCATTTTTGTTTAAAAATAAAAGAAAAGAAGATTTTCACTAAATAAACCAGAAGATTTTTATACATTTATGTAATTAGTAAAAATTTAAAACGGAAATTGTTGCAAATAAAATGGTATGTGAAAATACACACCTGCATGCTAAAAAACAAGAAATTCAAATAACAGAAAACAGAAAATTGGGAATAGAAATTTAGATCTTCCCCAAACCTATATTCTAATCTAATAATATAAGTTTTATTTTAAAAACGTTTTAAAAAAATAAATTAATAAATAGATTCTGTAGTTTAGTACTGTGAAAGATCAGGATTTCTAAAAAAAAAAAAAAAAAATTCAAAATTTATGAGAAGCAGTGCAGGGAACAGGTAATTATGTTTTAAAGATTGGCAGTTTAAAGATACCTACTGCATGACATGAACAAAAATTGAAAAAAAAAAACAAAAAACATTCATACACGGAGTATTATATTCAGACATTAATGGGAGACAGCAAATTCTGAAAAATTCATACTGCTATAACAATAAATAAGTAAACAGGCAGCCTTACATACCTGTGCACTAAGCACTTTATCGCAATGTGACCGCAGAGTTTCAATATAATCTCTTAATAATTCAGCATCATGTTCAAAAAGCGTGACCATGGAGCGTGTCTGAGAATAAAGGTGAGGAATAGTTTGTAATGAAAATTAAAAGATCAGAATAATATGAATACTACAGAAAACACCATTGATAAATAAATGCATAAATTAATAATGAAAAAAAGGCAGGTGCTGAGTGATATTTATGACAGAAAATATTGGTGAAAAAAATAATTTTCAGGAAAGTATTACTAGTGTCAGAAATGTTTTCTAGTATAGATCAGTTTTATGAATATTATTTCAATTTATGTCTCATTTTTAGATAAGGAGTTAGGAATAAATAAAAAATTAATAAATGAATGATATTTACAAGGTGCAATACTGTGTCAAAGTTAAAGTTAAAAAAAAAATCACTAAATTTACATGTAATGAGAATCTTGTTTGTTAACTTATCATTGACAACTAAACAACATTGTTTCGTTATTTAATTATTAATAGACTTAATCAGGGGCAGACTGGGTTCCGTAAGGGGGCGCCAACCTTGACCTCTAAAGGGTGAAAAAAAAAAGCCAAAATAAGTCAAAAAAGAGGTTTAAAAAAAGATGGCACATAGGTTTACGAGTTTAAAGGAAAAAAAGCAAAGCAAAGTCTCACTGGTTTGTGAGCGCAAAAAAAAAAAATAAATAAAAAAATAAAAAAAAAGTTGCACCAAAAATTAATTTTAAAAGGTGTTCATAAGCGGGAGAGAGGGCACATTGGCCAGTCTGCCGCTGGACTTAATATCAATTTATCATTCATATTATGTCTATTAAAAATATAGTACAATCTTTCATTTTTACAATCCAATCCCGTTACAACAGACCACAATTTTGTTTGTTGCAACAGGAATTTAGCTATAATGGAGTTCAAGCAATGTAATGGCAATCAAAATTGGACTAAACACTTATTTTGTTGAAAAGGATATTTTGTTGCATTAGTGATTGCTGAAATGATATTTCACTGTATTAGAATTTCCTGAAACGATATTTTACTGTTTTATAAGCTAAATATCAGAAGAAATTTGAACTTATACATATGTGTGACAAAGAAGGCTTTTATTTTAAAATTTTCCAGGGGAGGGGAAGGTCAGAAGAATGCATATTCTATCAAAAAATCATGCACACTCCCTCACTTATATGTATACATTGATTTATTAAAGAGCCAGGGTGGGGAGCTATTGCTTCTTCTTGACCCCCCCCCCCCCTCCACAAATAATGAGCCTGTTAACAAATGAAAGCATAGTTAGATATGAACAGTTAAAATTTTTAAAAGTCACTGTTTTGATAGTATGGCAAAGTTCTTTTTAAAATTAGCTAAGAATTCAGCTAAATGAGTTTTTTTTTTTTTTTAGGGGAGGGGGGGGGGGGAATAATGAGAATATAGAGTTAAAAAGAAATTTAAGCTTGTTAAATGCTTGGAATTTAAAAAAAAAAGATGTGATGAGAGTGTGGATATGTGGAAGTTTTAGTTACCTATTAAATTCTTAAGTTGCTACCTCTGAATAGGATTTAGGCTAAACACCATTTCAAAAAAAAAATTCTCATTATTTACGCTGTTTTTATGTGCTCTTTGGATTATTATCCTAAACAGGCCCGAAAAGTTGTTCCTTTCTGAGTGGTGGGAGCTAGTCAAGATATTGTTATAGCTTTTACTCCTCTCTACTCAATCAGGGAGTTGCGAGTAGACAGGGCAAAATATACTGATGTTTGCCATTTCTTTTCTTTTATTTGTGAAGTAAATTTTTGTAAAAAAAATAAAATATCTAGATTGAAAAAAGTTGAATTGAATTCAAAATTGCTAATACAAAGGCACTGAAAAATATATTAAAACAAGAAACAGCAATTGAATCAATGAAGGAAATCTAGATCCTTCTTTTATAATTCATGTTTATTGAATGGTTCTTGGTAATTTTTTTGAGAAAAGAAATTTTGGTCAGTCAAATTAACATTTCAATGCATTATTAATAATTTTGTAGTTTATAGTCTGTCATGAAAATAATAAACACAAAAATAAAATAACTAAATAAACAATAAGGAATGTTATCACTCTTATGATAATATTTCTGAAAGTCAGCTTTAAAAAAAAGTAGAGGTAAAGGGGGCTTATGTGAACATGGGGCACATGTGAACATGGTATGTTTTACTAAGATCACTTCAAGCAAAAAATCTGGAAAAATTCTCAAATAAGGACAGTACCAGTTGTATCTCTTGGACAAACATTTAGAGCAATGTGCCATTTTATGTTACTGTGGTGGCAACTTCTTTGTTTTAGCAGGTGTTGAAAAAATTTTATCACTGTCTTGTTCACGTGAAAACATTTTAAAAACTAACTGCTAATCTAAATCTAAGCATTACAAACTGTTGTATGAACATTCAAGTAAATTTATGAGAATGTTTA
This sequence comes from Uloborus diversus, assembly GCF_026930045.1. Classification (NCBI taxonomy): domain Eukaryota; kingdom Metazoa; phylum Arthropoda; class Arachnida; order Araneae; family Uloboridae; genus Uloborus; species Uloborus diversus. The sequence continues at coordinate 123,387,767 of NC_072731.1, read as the reverse complement.
AATTTTTTTATTAAATTAAAAATTCTTGATTTTTGCGAGTTAGCTCTAAGGTAGACGATGGGGCACTTTTGAAAACAACATGTAGGGGTACAAGTGAACAGTTCTCATAGCCGTTCTCCGTAATATTATTATTGGTGTAGGATATTGTAAGTGTTAAAAAATGTGTAAATATTTATAATTATTATTTTCCTATAATCAGTTAGTAAATTTATTGTGAGTTGTAATAAATACTATTAAATTTTTTTTTATTTATGTTTATGGTAGAATCCGTGTCAATTCAACAAGGGGCGTAACTTGATGGTTTCGGATTTTTTTTGAATTAAACATGTTAAAATTCATAAAAAATTAAGAAATACTGTTTTTTTTTTGTTTTGCCCAAAAATATTCCTGTGCTGAGATACAGGCCGCCAAAGATGGCGGTCCTGTCATTATTTCTCAAATGGGAGTTTCATCAAAATCTTTAAAGTACATTATCTCAAGAATGGTATAACATATTTTGTTGCGGTTTGTTTTATTTAAAAGGATATTTTTTCTTGTTTAAAAACATTTACAACATTTTGAAATATGTGCTTTAGTTTTTTCTTCACATCCTTTGGAAAAACAGTTACAAATAATTTCTTTGATTTTTCTCAAAATTGTCATTTTAAAAAATTAATTTTTTTTTTAAATTTATTGATACTACTGAGCACTACGTTCCCTGAAAAGGAGAGCTTCCCCTTTTTTGTTTAACAAACTTGAGAGGTATTTGGAAAAATGAGGGTTTTTAATGAACTGTTACATAAAGGCAAACCTGAAAATTCATTTTTTGTTCCACAGCAAGCAGCCAGAAAACACTTTTAATTCAGTCATATACAAAACTTTCATTTTAAGTTGCCATTTTATTCAGGATATAGAATTTAGTGAGAACAAGACGGCAGTGCGCTTAACGATTCTTTTGGTGCTATGCTGAAAGGTTGAGTGAGGAAATGCTTTGAATCGGCTGGAAGCCTCGTTCTTGTTTTCATAAAAAATAAAACTCCTGTAAGTGGCGACTCAAAATGAAAATTTTGAATATTACTTAATTAAAAGTGTTTTCTGGCCACTTGTTGCGATTTTTTTTTCTTTTTTTTTTTTGAATTTTCAGGTCTGAAATTATGTAAAGAGTTCCTTAAAAAGACTTATTTTTTTCAAATGCCTCTGAAATCTGTTAAACAAAAAAGTGGAAGCCCTCCTTTCCAGGGAACATAGTGCTCAGTAGTACTAATAAACTGTTAAAAAATGAAATTTTTTTAAATTGACATTTTTTAGAAAAATCAAAAAAACATTTTGAACTTTTTTTCAAAAGACTGGGAAAAAACTAAAGCACATATTTCAAAATGTTGCATATGTTTTTAATCAAGAAAAAATACCCTTTTAAATAAAACAAACTGCAACAAAATATGTTTTCCCGTTCTTGAGATAATGTATTTTAAAGATTTTGACAAAAATCCCAAGTGAGAAATCATGACAGGACCGCCATCTTTGGCAGCCTGTATCTCGGCCCAGAAATTTTTCTGGGCAAAACGAAAACAAATGTATTTCTTGATTTTTTATAAGTTTTAACATATGTTAAATTCAAAAAAATCCAAGACCATCAAGTTATGTCCCTTGTTGAATTGACATGGATTCTACCTTGTTATTTTTATTTTTAAAATTTTTTTGTTATTAAATAGTTGGTCAACAATTTAGTGTTATATAATACTTAAAGGAAATAAAAAGACACAAAATACTTTCATTTAATAAAAAACTGAAGTTCCAACTCATTTTAAAATACATTATCAACAATGTATGACGCTTTAAAGCTAAGTATATACAGAATAAGTCTTACATAATAAAAAATCCTTTTTATTATGTAGTCATATAAGTTTTTTTCTAGTCTATTCAATGGTCAGAACAGACTACGAGACTTTAAAATTTGACAGTGAACAGTTATATATTCGGGAAAAAATATTTTCTTAGTGGAACAATAACTGTACAGACGAAATTGACGCAGTCTAGGTTACAAACCCTTCAACGTATTTGTTATTTATGTGTATGTTTCATATTGAAGAAATTTCCTTTAAAATATGTTGCTTCTCCTGCATTTTTACCGAACAGGCTTGGGGCACATATGAACAAGTGCAGACGTTTTTAAAAAATGCCATAAAACAAAGAAATAATTTTTTTTAAATTCCCATGATACAAAGAAAAGTTTATTCCATCATGAGGATACTTTTGCACTGAGAAATAGATAATACTTTTTGAAAAATAAAGAAATGAAAATAGTTGTTCACATGTGCCCCCTTTTCCTCTAACATTTAAATTATGATTTAAAACATTGAAAATAAATTAAATGTGGACTAAAATTTTATTACCTGAGGATTATCCTCCAAAGCATCTTCAAGGTGAATCTTTTCTAATCCAGGCATATTTTCAAATGCACTTAAATACTATTAAATATTGTACCAAATTGGAATATTAGACTAAAAGAGAAAATGAATTTGTTAGATGCTTATTTATGGAAAACAATAGCTCAATCGTAAGTTTCAAAAGGTCATTTTACATACATTAAAATTGTAAAAACGAGAAAAACAATGTGCAAGTACAATGTTTAAGGCACTTTGAAAGCCTAAGAATTTTATATAAAAATAAAGGTATTGAACTCTTCAAGTAAAACATTTCAATGGCTTTTACTTATCAATGCCTCAGACCAGTAAGAAGGAAGATTTACCAGGGTTGGCAAAAACCCGGGTTTTTTTAAAAAAGCCCGTGGACCCAGGGTTTTTTGGGTTTTTTTTGAATAAAACCCAAAAAAAAACCCAACTAAAGTTGGGTTTTTCTGTCTTTTTTTAGGGAAAATGTGGGGTACTTGTAGCATATTGTAGCGTAAGTATATGGACAAAGTGCAAAAATTGTCTTCGGGTAAAAAAAGCTGGAAAACTAGTTAAAATTCAGCGTTTTCTGAAGAAAAGTATAAAAGACAAAAAAAACCCCCAAGACTGGTGAAGTTTCAGATTTTTTAATTTTCAATATTACCAACAGTTAAGACAAAGTTACTTCTCCAGTGACAAAAGCTATTATTTGTTTATAATTACTATTTTTTTTTTTTTTTGCATTTTACTTTATTGTATTTCATTTTGTTATGCAAAACTAATGTAGAACCTCAAGTAGTTTAAATCCCTTTTTACTGAATTCCAGCTTAATCAAGACATTTCTTTGAATTTTATGTTGCCCGTTTTTCTATTTCTGTGTACAGGGTAAGAAATACTAAACTTTTTCGTAAGATAATGAAAATACTGTACATGTTTTGTTTTCTGCCAACATTTGAAAAATCGGTTTATTTCTAAAAAATATACCTCGTGTTTATTCGAGATTTGTAACGTGTTGGTTAGCAGAAAATAATTCACATGAAAGCCTTTTAACTAGGTTAGTTTCCTCTGTACAATCTACAAATATTGAGAAAATCAGACGTGACAGGACTTGGTCAATATAATTTGAGTTATTTATTGACCAGTTAAAGAAATAAGTTAAATACATTTATTTAAAATCTTTGAAGTATTTTTTTAATACCGTTAAGAGTTAAGAAATACTATTAAAGTTCAAAATTCATTTTTTATGTTCATTGTCTGTGGTGAAGAACAAATAAAAAAGAAAAGTTTAAAACCTCGTGAAAAGTATTTAAATTAATTAATTTCTTTAAAACTTCTCAGAAAATTAAAAAAAAAAACAAAAACAAAAGTGGGTTAAATAATGGGTTTTTTTAAGTGGGTCTTTTCAAAAAAACCCATTGGGTCCAATTCGGCCAACCCTGAGATTTACTGGTCTGCAAAAAGAGTGACTGGTTCACTTAACTTGAAATGTAGTTTGACATGAAGTATGTTGCCTATATTGGACAGACTCGCCGTGCTTTAAAAATTCGCTTGAAAGAGCATCAAAATTAAGTGAAAAAACAACAATTAAATAAGTCTAGTATTGCTCAACATTGTTGGGATTCGAATCACTCTTTTGATTTTAACTCTTATCAGATTATCCAAAAATGCCCCCAATTCATCAGATCCTGACTTTTGGGAATCTTTTCATATTTTGAGGAACAGTTCTAACTTATTTAATGATCTTAAAGCAGTTCCATATTTTTCCAACATTTGGCTCCCATATCTTAAATACTGTCCTTTCCCCATTCCCCCCTTTTTTCCCATTCATTTTTACCTATCTTCCTTTGTTTATTTTTACCTTTTTTGTCTTGAGTACATCCCCCCCCCCAATTTTCTTCCATTTATCTTTATTTTTCATTTTTTTGAATATTTTTATTTCTGTTTATTTTATTTCGTGGTGTTTTTTTCTTCCATTCAGATTTTCCTTTCTTGCAGTTCACGGTTACCGACATTTTCTTTTCTTTTTGTTTAAGCTTCGGCTTAATCTTTGTCCAATTAAATTCTTTCTTTCTGGGTTTCGTACCTAAGAGAAAGCTCTTGGTCTTTGCTTGCATTCCTATTGGTTCCTGATCGTTTATAATTTTTTCATTGGTGTTCGGCTAATCCGCTATTTTTATCTTTTAAGCAGCATGCTTATCTGTTCTTGGCTTTTGTCGGATGTCTTTTCATCCATAAGATCATTACTTTTTGCATTGAAAAAGGCCTTCCCTGTAACGCCGAAAAACGTCTCTGCTGTAATTGGCTAATTTGTGCCTTTTTAACATTGTTTTTTCTTACTTTAGTATAACTATTTGGTTTACAATTTACTCATTGTATTTCACAAAATCTTCCTAATATTATTATTTGGCTTTAGTTTGAACTTTATATTTGAATAATGCACCAAAAATTAATTATTAAACAAAATACTACCACTTTACATTATTAAATCATAAATAATATGAACTTTCTTAATTGATGGTGATCGTCCACTAGTCCCACAAACAACCGGATTATATTTCATGGTGTTCTGATTCAGTTTTCACTGGTCTCAGACCAGCGGACCACTAATGATTTTGAACGCTACAATATTTTCTTTTACTTCAATACATAAAAAATAATTACTATACTATTGAAAAATACTTGGGTTTTGTCCATATAGTATTTGAATCCCATATAGTATTAGAAAAATATATAAAATTACCTTATCTATGTAAAATTTCTGTTTGAAAAAAAAAATGCCCTTTTGATTGAATTAAAGTGCCTTCTTATCTGAAAGCGGCCTTCCCTTATTAAACCTGGGAGAAATACAGTAGCCCCTCATTATACTGTGCCTCATTATATCGCTCATTCGGTTATTTTGCTCTTTTCTTCTGTCTCCTGAAATATTAAAGTCTGAAATAAGAAAAAAAAACTTCGCTTTAAGTTTGAAACCATTTTTGAAAACATATGGTATTGCTCAGAGAAGGTCTCTTTCTTCTTTATTTTGTCAATGAACAAAAGAAAGCTATCCTTCTGAAATTGCTGGAAAAGCAACAGCAATACCTGTCATCCAAATGTACATACCCGGGCAGTATATTTCAGATAGTCTGTAAACTACTTGACATCTTCTTTTGTATTGATACAGTGCCTTTACAATGAGTGAGAGACATCAAGCAGGTATCATGTCTTACTAGCCCATGTCGAAGAGAACATACGCCCTTCTTTTAGTACAGAAAAGATTTGTGCTTGGTTGCACAAACCAGGATTTGCATCAAAGATAGGAAGAATGATCTAGACGGGCGAAAGAGTTTTCTGTTAACAATGTGGTTACTTTTAATTTTCACATCCTTTCTACAGCAAGTCAAATGGCTTAGAAAGTCTATTGGGAATAAGAGGGTATTGGAATGCTCACTCTTATCTTGTGGCAGCTCAAAAAGATCGTCTTCATTCGCCATTTGATGTTTTCAACTTTCTGATGGTGAAAATTTACTTAAATTTCAATCTTATTTAAATTTCAATAGGTGTGATAGTACATTCGTCAACTCTACATCGAAACTATTAGAAAATCATGTCAAAAAGAACAAATGCTAATTTACTAGTGTATTGGACTTATAACTATTTTTAATGACCTACGTAATATCACGCTTTTGGATACATCTCTCTTTCTCTTTGTCCCCCGAAAAGCACGATATAACGAGGGGTTACTGTACTAAATCTGATGTGCACGCTTCAAAACTTCACCTCTTTAACTGTTAAATATTCTATGTCTTTTTAATAACTCAAAAGAGTAGATGAGTGTACTTATACATGTTCATTTGAAGTTACACTTCTTAAATCCACATTTTTTTTTTTTTGTCACTTATAAAATATAGAGTTTGGCACTTTCAAATTTAAAAACTTTTGAGGTTTTAAGGTTTTTAAAATATAAAGGAAAACACCGTTTCGATAGAAAAGTTATTCACAATAATTACAAATAAATAAAAAAATAAATAAATAAAATAAAATAAACAAATACTGCTAGATAAAAAGACACTGATTTTGTACACTTTTTCAATTATAATAATTTCATTTCTCAAATGAAATTCAAAAATAGAGAATAAAATAGAATTACTGTTTCAGCTAAAATGTATAATAAAAGCATTTTTTGGAATAGTTTTGATAATTTTCAGAGGGTGGGTTTGAACCCTAAAATTCACCTCATGAATATGGACGTCTCTGATAGATGATATTGAACAATATAGCTACATTGATTGTGATGCAGTGTTTAAAAACTTCTTTCAAATATACCATCTTTGATTTGAGCAGCTTTATTTATCATGCAACAATCAGTTCCTTTTGCATCCCTCAACAGGATGCAATACCAGCCAGTAAATAGATAATAAAACAGATATACACAGCCAGTAAAATTATATGCTGATGGATAGGCTACAACAGATTAAAAAATAGGTAACTATAAAATCCAAAATAACGTTACTACAATGGTACACGCATTGTTTAACATGAGACTGGTTTTAGTCTAATATTTTGAACAATCTGTATCACACATTTTAATGTTTCATTAAACAACCTCTGTATTATAAAACATCATTATCCTTCTCAAGTATTTTATGAACAAAGCATTATTTGTGGAATGAAATTACGACATAACGACGGTATTAAGGATCAAAGTCATTTACTTAATAATTGAGAGGTAAAAGGTGACTTTTTTTAATAACTTTATTCTGGTGAACATTACTAAAACTATTTCAAAATTCATTTTTTTACAAACTAAAATGATTACTGCTAAGCTAAACTAGTTGGGGTAACAAAAGAAAACGGTTTCACAAATAAACAATTAAAAATCCTTAAAAAACTACTAACAAATACAATTTTCACAAATCATAACGATATTTATATTATATTCACTTGCTCGACTTCGCCGTCTGTCATTGTAAAATGGAAATCGGTCAATGCAGGAACGATCCTGACAGATAAATGGGAGGCAACCCTATATTTTGGCGCTAAATGATATCATTCTCAGACTTGGCGACAAGGATTCTTCCTGTACCTCGTGTGTGGTTTAAAAAATGGCTTGAAGAATGTAGTAATGAGTAATGTGTTAATGTATTTATTATGATGAGATTTTTACAATTAAATATGCATGAAAGTAAGTGAAACATTTTCTTGGATGTAACTATATTAAGTTCTATCTTTTTGTTTTTTTTATTTTGAAAAAGAGCATGTTCCTTTATTTATGCTTACTGTGTGACCACGGATTGTATGGAATGACAAACACCGTTTTACAGCCGGAAATGGATAAATTTATTTTTTACCGATGTCAGCTTTTGCAGAAGCAGAGTCTCATTCAAATGAGCGGAATACGCGCATCAAATTTTTACTTTCCCCCCTTATTCACATAGATTCGTTGATCTGGACGTTTGAAAATTCCATGCAATCTGTGGTTGGACAGTACAACGGTCATGAAATTAAAAGCATGTATTAAAATTTATTATGGCTAAGCCTTAGGTTTTTTTCTAGATTATCATTCTGTGCATCTGTACTTTCTATCCGGACAAAATTTATATTTATTTATGCCATAATTAGACGTCTTTCAGATATCTAATATAATATGGGAAATTGTTAGACGTTAGCTTGCATAGGTGTGCATTAAATAAACGTTTCTCGTGTGCTTGAGATTTTTGCTTCCCCCCCCCCCTTGAATAATCGAAACTATTAGGCTTCTTTTAATTTCCCGCCTAAATTAACGTACATTTCTTTAAGACGTCCTTAAGGAGTCTTCCTGCAAGCGTGCATGTATTCACATCATTAAACGTTTATCCTTTGTGAAACATTTAGATGTTTCCTTTTCCTTGCATAATTAAAGCTACTGAGTTGCTTAATTATCCAAAATTAACAATCATTTTTCTCAGACGTGTTGACTTTTGTCAGAATTGTTCCTGTCAACCTTTTAGCGAGCGTAGATCTGCGTCAACTAGAAATCTGTTATCGTGAGTAAATTGTTTAATTTTCTTCATTTAGTAAAACCATTTTGATGTATAATTAATTTAATTACTGCCAGAATTAAATTTATTCCTGTCATCTATTCTTAAGGGCAGATTCCTCCTGTTAGCCATTAGCGTGCAAAGATGTGTTTCTAATGAACGCTATTGAAAATTGTACTGTAAAGCATTTTTGTTCCTTGAACAATTAGGAATATTTAGCAGCAAATTTAATTTTCTGCCAAAATTAACTTTCTTTCAGATATCAAGTCTTAAGTAAGGATTCTTTCTGTCTCCTGTGTAGTTGAGCATCAAATGACTTCATTCTGACATTTATTTTCTTTTCCTTTTGCATAGTTGAAACTATTTAGGGCCATTCCTCCGTCACATGTGGGACAAAAATACGCTTAAATTTCATTAACATTTCGTCATATCTCTTAATATTTTAATGAAACTGGGGTAAGCAATTTTTTTAATCTTTAAATTTGATACAAAGATACTTCTGAAACAATTTTGTTATTTAAATTAAAATTTATTTACATGCGTCACGTGCGGGACATCTAAAGTCCTCTGGTAACTTGCTTGTGGATAAGCTAATATTTTTGCTCTATTAATACAACAATGACGAAACAAATTGCAGATTTTGAAAGCTATGGTTCCAATGCAAAGGAAACATATTTCGTAAGTTTAGAAATAATTATTTAAACCATTGAAAAAAAAATATATATGCCTATTCCATTGAAAATGGTCATTTTGTCCCGCACGTGACAGTTTCTGTATTTCATAAAAAAGAAATGATTTTTGAAGAAAGTTTTGGCTAAAGAAGTCACACATGCGTTTGTGATGTCTTAAGCAACAAAATTTTGTTCATTATCCTTTTAAATTATTATTTTTTATGAAATATACGAAGCGTCACGTGCGGGAAAAAATTACAGTTTTCTGTGGAATAGCCCTTTAACTGTTCAATTTCCCGGCAAAATATTTCCTTCAAAAATTAACTCTGTAAAGGTTCTTCCTGTTAAGTCCCCTTCCCTTCAACCATCATATCTTTTCTTCTTGTGGAATATTCTCCCTATTAGCCTTCCCGGGTGTGCCAAAAATGAACATTTATTAATTTTCATATTCTTGGTGTCAGAAATCAGTATGCTGTTTAATTTACTGTCAAAATTCATGCATTTTAGGTATTCTTATCCAGCATTATAGATGCGTAACAAATAGGTGTTTATCATGAGTAAAATACTTATTTCCTAATCCTTACATAATTGAAACTATTTAGCTGTTTAATTCATTACTTAAATTATATGCCAGATTTTTAATCTCTACTGAACTTTAACTTTGTCTAGCAACAAATGAAAGATTTTTGTAGTTTGCTAAGAGCTAAATTATTTAAGCATGAAACACTGTTCTATAAAATTAGTAGGGCATCTGGTACATTTGTCAATAGAACCTGAAGTATAAGTTCACCTTTCAGTGAGCAGTCATTGCAGTCTTGCATAATATAGACGAACGCTGTGAACGGAGTTCGCAGAAAATTTTTGGCTCTGCAGAAAATATTTTTAAACTACTAACATTTTTTTTTTTACAAAAAGGAAATAAAAAAAAAATCCCACAGTTTATTTCTGTTTCTTCCGAATATTTTCCTGTCTGCCATTCTTGCTCTGTCTTCTTTTATTTTTCCTTACACAAAATTAATCTAAAAAAATGATTTCTTCTTAAAATTATGATTATAGTATGCCAATTACTTAAAGACAAAGGAGCAAATGGAGACTGCTTCTACAATGACTGAGGTTGTTTATTTTACACAGCATGAATTGTGCAAGAAGAACATCAAAGCTATATAAAATGAACAACTATTTTACACTTTTTTAAGAGAGGAGACCTATGAAAATACAGTATTTATTTTTTCGGAAGTACTCGGTTTTAAATGAGTAGCTGTTTTTATCGATTTGTTTACAAAATTAAACATCTTGATAAAATTTTCACGTTAAAAGTAGGTAGCTTATGTTTGATCTTTGTCAACTTCAGTAGTTTCAGATCTAACATGAACTTTTTCCCTACAAAACGAAAATAATGATAATGATCATGTGATTGATATTGGGCAAAAAATAATGGTTAAGGCTGTTTTCATCAGTTCAAAATAAGCATAAACTATGTGTTACTGCAAAAAAAAAAAAAAAAATTAAGAATTTTTTTTTTTGTCTTTTTATGTATTTCAATATAAATTTAATTTTTATTCTAAGGCGAATTTCGCAAAGTAATTATTGGCAGAAAATTTTCCAGTTAGGGTTTGTGTTCGCAGAAAGCTATTCATTTTATCTAAGTCTGAGTCATTGTTAGAGCAGTGATTGAAATCTTTGAGATTGTGGGTTTTTCACTGGTCAGTCATCAGTTCCAAGTTCATCTGATGCACAAAATTCCTGCGGACATGTGTATAAAAATGCTTTATTTCAGTGTGCCCAAAGTTTAATGTTCTTTTTGTATTATGAATACATTTTTCGCTTATTGTATATTTTTCAGAAGTGTTCCTCCATGTTAGTTTACCAAGATGTCAATTGTTTGATCCTGAATAGCGAGAAGATGCATGATTTCATGGAAACTTAAAGCACAACACTAGTTGAATTTAGACTTTGCATGACAGTTACTTTGATAAAGTCTGCTGCAAAGTCTTAATTTTGCTGGTAATAATGCTTTAACTGGACAGTCTTAATTTTGCTGGTAATAATGCTTTAACTGGACCTTTCAATGAACAAGAACAACCATTAGATTATTTGAAATGCTGGGTCTATGCTTTGCAGTCAGAAATCAGTATTAAGTTCATCTGATGCACAAACTTCCTGTGGGATAAGTATAAAAATAATTATTTCAGTGTGCCCAAAGTTGAATGTTCAATTTGTATTGTGAATTATGAATACATTTTTTGCTTATTGTATATTTTTCAGAAATGTTCCTCCATGTTAGTTTACCAAGATGGCAATTGTTTGATCCCGAATAGCGAGAAGATGGATGATTTCATGGAAACTTAAAGCACGACACTAGTTGAATTTAGACTTTGCATGACAGTTACTTTATTAAAGTCTGCTGCAAAGTCTTAATTTTGCTGGTAATAATGCTTTAACTGAACCTTGCAATGAGCAAGAACAACCATTAGAATCTTTGAAATGGTGGGTCTATGCTTTGCAGTCAGAAATCAGTATTAAGTTCATCTGATGCACTAACTTCCTGTGGGATAAGTATAAAAATAATTATTTCAATGTGCCCAAAGTTGAATGTTCAATTTGTATTGTGAATTATGAATACATTTTTTCCTTATTGTATATTTTTCAGAAGGGTGCCTCCATGTTAGTTTACCAAGATGGCAATTGTTTGATCCCGAATAGCGAGAAGATGGATGATTTCATGGAAACTTAAAGCACGACACTAGTTGAATTTAGACTTTGCATGACAGTTACTTTATTAAAGTCTGCTGCAAAGTCTTAATTTTGCTGGTAATAATGCTTTAACTGAACCTTGCAATGAGCAAGAACAACCATTAGAATCTTTGAAATGGTGGGTCTATGCTTTGCAGTCAGAAATCAGTATTAAGTTCATCTGATGCACTAACTTCCTGTGGGATAAGTATAAAAATAATTATTTCAATGTGCCCAAAGTTGAATGTTCAATTTGTATTGTGAATTATGAATACATTTTTTCCTTATTGTATATTTTTCAGAAGGGTGCCTCCATGTTAGTTTACCAAGATGTCAATTGTTTGATCCTGAATAGCGAGAAGATGGATGATTTCATGGAAACTTAAAGCACAACACTAGTTGAATTTAGACTTTGCATGACAGTTACTTTGATAAATTCTGCTGCAAAGTCTTAATTTTGCTGGTAATAATGCTTTAACTGGACCTTTCAATGAGCAAGAACAACCATTAGAATCTTTCAAATGGTGGGTCTATGCTTTGCAGCCAGAAATCAGTTTTAAGTTCATCTGATGCACAAACTTCCTGTGAAAATAAGTACAAAAATAATTATTTCAATTTGCCCCCGAAGTTGAATGTTCAATTTGTATTCAAACACAGCTGGCTTAAAAAAAAATCTGTGTATTATTCTATTTTAAAACAAATTCTTGCTGTTATCATACCAAGAATGAATATGCTTCTCTAAGTTATTCCTGTAGTTAGCTCAGAACTCTAAAGTTTTTCCTGGTGCAAAAATTTCATAAATGTCAAAAAAAAAAAAAAAAAAACATTTACAAAACTTCTTTGGCATGCTGGCATTAAAAGTTGGAGATCACTATCTGTAATTTTATGGTGTAAGAAATTAGGGGTATGAGGAAAGTAGAAATTAAGCAAAGTATTCTAGTGAGGGGAATCAAAAGAAAATGAGCATTAAATCAACATTGCATTTTAATTTTTAAGTAAAAGTTATCAGCAAAACTTAAGTGTATAATAGTAGTGGTATATATGCTATGTTATTGACATGTTTCAAAAATCCCGTCAAAGCAATGACATATATAGTTTTTTCAATTATGTATTTAAATATTAAATTTCAAAGCTATAGTTAAAAGAGAAAACGATTGTCTTTCCTTGGGTCAAATATATTTTTCTTGTACTTTAATTTATTGTTTTCTACAAAAGCACTATATTAGTAGTTAATGGTAAAAATAATATGGTAGTTTGGTAACAAGTTTAGCATGATAGTCATTAGGCATGTATTTTCCGTGGGGATTTTAAAAAGATCATCCTTTCAAATTAACAGAGGGAGTAATTTTAAGATATATTCATATTCCAATGTCAAGAACATTTGAGCAAGAGCATTACAAATATTCGCACCATGTTGAATAAGTGCTGAAAAGCATGTGGAGACATTCCTCAATTTATCATACCATCCAATTTTTAAGAATGTTTTATTCTGGATTTGGTTATATACTGTAATTGTGTTTTTCAGTGTTAGCATTTAAACAACACACATTACAATTATAAGTGGGTAATTTTGCTTCTAAATTAAAATAAAACCACAGCATTATATTTTGCATATGCTTCACACTTAGCAGGTTTTATTTTATAATACAATGAATGTAATTGACGTTCGATTTTAACAAATAACTCTAATGAGGTTTTACTTTGTTTTTCATGAAACTTGGTTTCGATATAACACGATAGACATGCTTTGATTTACATTATTTCTAAGTCTCGTATAACACGGTTTCGATACAACACGATACATATTGACATGACTTTTACTATGTACATGATTAATTAGTGCAAAAAATATGTTAATAAGTTTAAAAAAGTCTTGTATAACACGATTTCGATACTACACGGAACGAATACAAGAGATGCCTGTATATTTACAAGAAAATTATTCAGCTTTATATATTAAATAGTTTTATTAAGAATTGTTATTTAACTTTATGTTTCACATAGAGTTTGTCAAATTTTAATCTATTCAGAATTCTATCATGTATCATATGAAACACATTACTTGGAAAATTCTTTTCCATTTTAAACAAGTGTTATCGTTTTTTTTTTCTCCTTAATCCGTTTGCTATATGAACATTTTTCTGTATTAAACGTTTTTTTTTTAATTACTAAAAAGTCATAGTTTTGATTTTTTTTTTTTTTTTTAATGAAGGCTGTTTTGAGTGTACAAGCACCTGACAGGCTCGTCATTTCAAAAAAAAAAAAAAACCAAGGGAACGATGCGGAAAATACTCAGTTTCTATTGCAGGAGAAAATCAAGAGTAGGGAATTTTTAAACGGGGAGGGTGGGGGTGCACCCCTAGTCACGTTAATTTAATGTCTGTTAATCATGGAGTAGGAGAGGATAGGATTTTTTTTAGTTTGTCAGTTTGAACATACATTTGCCCTTTGTATACTTATATGCACATATTATATAAATTGGGCTAAGTAAATAACTTAATGAAGTAGTAACTTGCTCCTTGCCTTTTCGCTGCAATAAATTAATAAATAATAGTTTAACGTAACAAATCGGTGGGTAGCCGTAAGTCCAGGTAGGTTTGCGTTTTCTTTGAAGTGGAAGGGGGGGGGGGAAATTCTAACATATTCTCTATTAGGGGGCAGCACAATCAGAAATATTTTTCTGCGGTCCTTCATTTCGAAATTTGACATCGAGGGAGGGGGGTGTGCACTCAATGGGAATTGACTTGGGGAAAACAACGAAAAACACGCCCGCTATCCACTTATAACTAATAAAAAGCATTATTTTTCCAAAGTAAGTGGGACTTTCGACCTTCCTCCCTTTCGTCCACATGGAGGGGGGGGGGGGGGAAAGTGGGGGCTCTAGCCCCACCTTAGAAATTAGAACTTCCTTGCTTTTAGTACTTTTTTTCTAGCAAGAAAGTAAAAACATTTCTCCAGCCATTAATGAATAAATTATTAAAAATGTCAAATTTTAATAACTCTAATCTGTACTGAAATCGGTTTCTATGCGGAAAGTATCTTACTAAACCATGGAAAAAATATCTGACCCCCTCCCCCCTTAAAATTTTGCTTATGCGCGCCCATGCCCCGAACCCCCTAAATGACGGACTTACTTGTGGCTCATTAGCAATCTTCGTGTTTTTTTAAGCACTCAAGGATTAGTGAGAATTGCTTGAGACTCAATGAAGGTGCTCCCCCCCCCCCCCCAAAGCCCAATATCTAAGGTTGTGCTTCTGTTTTTGGGCGTCCACTGATGTCCTGTGAATTTCTTCATTTGCAAGGAAGTACTGCTTGGGCTATTTACTTACGTTCTTAATAAGTCATATATATCATTTTATTACCAATCTCTGAACTCTCAATATTTATTGCCACAGTATCCAACTATTTATTGCTGCTTTTTCCAAAGCTTATGCATAACGGCATGGGGTTGGAAAAGCGATATACAGTTCATTTTGACACAAAAGTTAATATTGTTTCTCTTGAAAGTTGCGTATGCTGTATCTATGTTACAAAAAAAGAAAAGAGAGAAAATATTAAAATTTTTAATGAACCATTTCTAATGAAAAATGTTACAACTATTATTTGGCAGAAAAAGTTTGCAAAATTACTGCATCTAGGGGTTCCCCCCTCCCCTTAAGAGCAAGGGTGCACCCCCTCCAAAATAAGACCCCATAACAAGGAAAATACCACTCGAAATACCCCCCCCCCCGCATAACAATTTCGATGGTGCAGTGCGCCATGACCTCCCCAAGGTGGGTACCCCTCTGCATCTATGTGTTTCGTAGTTGTCCCCTCCCCCCAATTGGGAGCAGCGCCCAGGATACCCCTTAAAATTTCTATGGTACGGTTCGTGCCACGATCCCCCTTGAGTGGGCACTCAAGGGGGTCAATTAATATGTTATCAAAATTAAGGTAGTTAGTACAACGAGGGGGGCCTCCGTAGCTCTGTGGTAGAAGCTCCGTCTTCCAAGCCGAAGATCGTGGGTTCGATTCCCGCTTGTGCCTTGAGTGTTATTTCCTTCTAGTGTTGTAAATCTTTCCAGTGTGTGTGTCCGGAGGCAAGGCGCTTGGCATTCAGTCCTCTATCTATGTGAAGCTGTCTAGCTTCTAAATAAATGGATAAATAAAGTGCAACGAGTGGGACTTCAGAGCAGACAGCAAGATTGAAATTTTTAGGGAGAGGAGGGTTTGCTAAAAGTTGTCTTTGTCGTGTTTAGGGGATCTCATTTTGGGGATGCATTTGAGGATAGGGGACGTCATTGTTCTTGAGGGGGAAGAGGAGCATCTCTGATTTAGGAAAGATTTTTTTGGTGCAAATGGAATTTCATAAAAAATGCGAAAAAACTGTAACGTCACTTAGTTTGTTTTATTATAATTCAAAATATATAACTTTAGAATACAGAACGAACCAGTTTATTTTCTTAAACTAATTTGCATTTAATGATGTTTACCATTCATGAAAATACCAAATACATGAAAAAAAAGTACACTTAAAATCGGAAAGAACATACTCCTTCAGGAAGTGTTTCCAAAAAGGAAAAATAAACTGCAACTGTATTGCTTATGGTATCGCACTTTTTTTTGGCATCATGTTCGTCATATTGATAAGAACTCGCCTTGAAATAGATGAAGTCGCCAATTTGGTAACCATGGACCCAGGATCGTTCCTGCATTGACCGACGTGTTTCCAAAATATAGACACACCGATCTTTATTATGATGCCAAATATTAAAATAAAATACTAAAAGAAATTGCCTCCCCTGAAGTAGAGTCCCTTACCCTGAAGTAGAAAGAATAATTTTCTGCAATGAAATGCGTACCTCGTAGCCGCACGCCAGTGTTGGGCATCAACTAAAAAAATCAACTAAATTTGTAATTGATAGATTAGTTGACTAAAGTATTCTGACTCCCATTTAGTTAAGACTAATATTTTTAAAACTTAATTCAATTGCAGACGAAGATTAACGTTAGTTTAAAACTAACTCGTTAGTTGATTAAAAAAACTAATTTAGTTCAGATTGATTTAGTTCCGATTAAATAAATCAAATTGAATTTAGTCAGATTAAAAGTAATCAGATTAAAAGTAATCAAATTGATTTGATTAAATTTTTAATTCAGATTAAATTCGTAAAATATAAATGTCACATGAACAGAGGCACATTTGTATTTCTACGTGTATGTACATATTTATGCAAGCATACACGAGTTAATACGTGTATATATACAACTATGTGCGTGACAATACGTATATAAACGTGTTATCCCGCTTTATGTTCGTGTACGGAGGTATATATGAATTTTTAAGTGAATATACATATTTATGTGTGCAATATACGAGTAAATACGTGTATATACGAGTATGTAGGTGTATACAAGAGACTATGCATATGGATACGTGTAACCCCGAGTATACTCGTGTACAGAGGTAAATTTGCTTATACACATACTTTATGCAATTGTATACTTTATTGCTCATCACTTTATTGCTCATACAATTGTGTATACACATACTTATGCGTGCACACAAGCGAAAATACGTTTATATACATGAATACATGAGAATATGCGTATAGATACGTGTTACCCCGAGTATACTCGTGTAAAGAGGTACATTTGTATTTCGACGTGTATATACATATTCAAACATGCATATACGAGAAAGTACGTGTACATACAAGTATGTTCGTGTACACACGAGAATATGCGTATAGATATGTGTTACCCCGAGTATACTCGTGTAAAAAAGCTACATTTGTATTTGTACGTGTATATAGATATGTATGCGTGCATAAACGAGAAGGTACGTGTATATAAAAGTATGTTCATGTACACACGAGAATATATGTAAACATACGTGTTACCCCCGAGTATAACTCGTGCACAGAGGTAAATTTCTATTTAAACGTGTATATACACATTGATGCATGCATATACGAGAAAATACGTGTAATATACGAGTAAGTACGTGTACACACGACAATAGGTATTATAGATACTTGATTAACCCGAGTACACTCGTGTACGATAGCACATTTGTATTTCTACGTGTATATTGCATATTTATGCGTTTATAAACGAGTAAATACGTGTATATACGAGTATGTACGTGTACACATGAGAATATGCGTATAGATACGTGTTACCCCCGAGTATACTCGTGTAAAGAGATACATTTCTATTTCGACGTGTATATACATATTAGAGCATGCATATACGAGAAAGTACGTGTACATACAAGTATGTTCGTGTACACACGAGAATGCGTATAGATATGTGTTACCCCGAGTATACTCGTATAAAAAGCTACATTTGTATTTGTACGTGTATATAGATATTTATGCGTGCATAAACGAGAAGGTACGTGTATATACAAGTATGTTCATGTACACACGAGAATATATGTAAACATACGTGTTACCCCCGAGTATACTCGTGCGCAGAGGTAAATTTCTATTTAAACGTGTATGTACATACTGATGCATGCATATAGGAGAAAATACGTGTATATACGAGTAAGTTCGTGTACACACGACAATAGGTATATAGATACTTGTTTAACCCGAGTATACTCGTGTACGATGACACATTTGTATTTCTACGTGTATATGCATATTTATGCGTTTATAAACGAGTAAATACGTGTATATACGAGTATGTACGTGTACACACGATAATATGCGTATAGATACGTGTTACCCCGAGTATACTCGTGTACAGAAGTAAATTTGCTTTTAATTGTGTATATACATACTTATGCGTGCACCACAAGCAAAAATACGTGTATGCTCTTGTACACATGAGAAGATGTGTAAAGATACGTGTTACCCCGAGTATACTCGTGTAAAGAGGTACATTTGTATTTCTACGTGTTCATGCATATTTAAGCTTGCATATACGAGAAAGTATTTGTATATACAAGTATGTTCGTGTACACACGAGAATATGCATATAGATGCGTGTTAACCCGAGTATACTCGTGCAGAGAGGAGAATTTGTATTTAAGATTGTACATACACTTTTATGCGAGAATATTACGAGGAAAGACAAGTATGTACGAGTATGTTCGTGTACACAAGAGAATATGCGAATAGATACGTGTAACCCGAGTATAATCGTGTACAGAGGTACATTTGTATTTGTACATTAATACGTTAAAATACATATTTATGCTCGCATACACTTGTATATACGAGTAAAAACATGTATAAACGAGTAGTTTTGTGCATATCCGTATATATACGTGTTATCCCGAATATTCGTGTATACTGGAAATTTTGTATTTCTACGTTTATATACCTATAAGTACGTGTAAACACAAGTAAATACGTGTATATACGAGTAGATAAGTGTAAACCCTTTTTTTTTGCATTTCTAACCTGTTATCCCGAGTATATTCGTGGACGGAGGTATGTGTAATTTCTAAGTATATGTACAAATTTATTTGTGCATACACGAGTAAATACGTGATTACACGGGTATGTACGTGTACACAAAAAATATGCGTATGGATACGTGTTACTCCGAGTATACTCGTGCACAGAGGTAAATTTGTATTTAAACGTGTATATATATATATATATATATATATATATATATATATATATATATATATATACGGAAAATACGTGTATATTCGAGTATGTTCGTGTACACACGAGAATAGACGTATATATTCATTTTTAGCCCGAGTATACTCGTGTACAATGGTTCATTTGAATTTCTATGTGTATATGCATATTTATGCGCTTATACATAGGTAAATGCATGTATATACGATTATGTTATGCGTATAGATACTTGATACGCCGAGTATACTTGTGCACAGAGAAATTTGCTTTTTAATCGTGTATATACATATTTATGTGTGCATATAAAAGAATACGAGTATGTACGTGTTCACACGAGAATATGCGTGTAGATAAATGTTACACCGAGTATACTCGTGTGTAGAGGTACATTTGTATTTAAGATTGGTTCATACATTTTTATGCGTGCATACATGAGAAAATACAAGTACATACGGTGTAGATTTATTTCAATCTCTCTAGATTTAGTATAAAGTTTAATCTGACGAAGTTTAATCTGCTTACTTTAGTTGACTAAATCTATCTGATTAAATTAGTTTGACTAAATCAATCTGATTAAATTAGTCTGAACTAAATCAATCTGAACTAAATTAGTTTTTTTTTTCTACAACTAACCAAGTTAGTTTAAACTAACGTTAATCGTCGTCTGCAATTGAAAAAATCAGATTAAATATAATCTGAACTAAATGTGAGTCAGATTACTTTAGATCGTTTGAGGATTTAGTTGATTAATGCACAACCCTGGTTTAAACGCATATTCCTCGTGCGTACACGTACATACTCGTATATACTTGTCTTTTCTCTTACATGCACGCATAAAAGTGTATGTACAATCATAAATACAAATTTTTCTCTGTGCACGAGTATACTCGGGTTAGCACGCATCTATACGCATATTCTCATGTGTACACGAACATAATTGTATATACACGTACTTTCTCGTATAAGCACGCTTAAATACGTATATACACGTAGAAATACAAATGTAGCTCTTTACACGAGTATACCCGGGATAACACGTATGTTTACATATATTCTTGCGTGTACATGAACATACTTGTATAAATACGTACCTTCTCTTTTATGCACGCATAAATATCTATATACCCGTACAAATACAAATGTAGCTCTTTACACGAATATACTCGGGGTAACACATATCTATACGCATATTCTAGTGTGCACACGAACATACTTGCATGTACACGTACTTTCTCGTATATGCATGCTTGAATATGTTATGTACATACACGTCGAAATAAAAATGTACCTCTTTACACGAGTATACTCGGGGTAACACGTATCTATTCGCATATTCTCATGTGTACACTTACATACACGTATTTTCGCTTGTGTGCACGCATAAGTATGTATATACACAATTAAAAGCAAATTTACCTCTGTACACGAGTATACTCGGGGGTAACACGTATCTATACGCATACTATCGTGGGTACTCGTACATAATCATATATATATATATGTATTTACTCGTTTATAAACGCATAGATATGCATACACACGTAGAAATACAAATGTGCCTTCGTAAACGAGTATACTCGGGTTAAACATTTATTTGTCGTGTGTACACGTACTTACTCGTATATACACGTATTTTCTCTTATATGCATGAATCTAGATGTATATACACGTTTAAATAGAAATTTACTCTAGTACACGAGTATACTCGGGGTAACACGTATGTTTACATATATTCTCGTGTGTACATGAACGTACTTGTATATACACGTACCTTCTCCTATATGCACGCACAAATATGTATATACACGTACAAATACAAATGTACCTCTTTACACGAGTATATTCGGGGTAACAAATATCTATACGCATATTCTCGTGTGTACACGAACATACTTGTATATACACGTACTTTCTCATATATGCACGCTTAAATATGCATGAACACGTAGAAATACAAATGTACCTTTTTACACGAGTATAATCGGGGTAAAACGTATCTATGCGCATATTCTCATGTGTACACGTACATACACATATTTTCGCTTGCGTGCACGCATAAGTATGTGTTTTCACAATTAAAAGCAAATTTACCTCTGTACACGAGTATACTCGGGGCAACACGTATCTATACGCATACTATCGTGTGTACTCGTACATAATCGTTTATATGTATTTACTCGTTTATAAACCCATAAATATGCATACACATGTGGAAATACAAATGTGCCTTCGTACACGAGTATACTCGGGTTAAACACTTATTTGTCGTGTGTACATGTACTTACTCGTACATACACGCATTTTCTCTTATATGCATGCATCTATATATTTATACACGTTTAAATAGAAATTTACCTCTGTACACGAGTATACTCGGAGTAACACGTATGTTTACATATATTCTCGTGTGTACATGAACATACTTGTATATACACGTACCTTCTCCTATATGCACGCACAAATGTGTATATACAAGTACAAATACAAATGTACCTCTTTACTCGAGTATACTCGGGGTAACAAATATCTATACGCATATTCTCGTGTGTACACGAACATACTTGTATATACACGTACTTTCCCGTATATGCACGTCGAAATACAAATGTTCCTCTTTACACGATTAGACTCGGGATAAAACGTATCTATACTCATATTCTCATGTGTACACGTATATGCATGTATTTTCGCTTGTGTGCACGCATAAGTATATGTTTTCACAATTAAAAGCAAATTTACCTCTGTACACGAGTATACTCGGGGTAACACATATCCATATGCATATTCTCTTGTGTACACGTACATACTCGTATATACACATATTTACTCGTGTACACATAAATATGTATATTCACTTAAAAATTCAAATATACCTCCGTACACGAACATGCGCGGGATAACACGTTTATATACATATATTTACGCACATAGTCGTATATACACGTATTAACTCGTGTATGCTTGCTTAAATATGTACATACACTTAGAAATACAAATGTGTCTCTGTTCATGTGACACTTATATTTTACAAATTTAATCTGAATTAAAAATTTAATCAAATCAATTTGATTACTTTCAATCTGATTACTTTTAATCTGACTATATTCAATTTGATTAATTTAATCTGAACTAAATCAATCTGAACTAAATTAGTTTTTTTAATCAACTAACGAGTTAGTTTAAACTAACGTTAATCTTCGTCTGCAATTGAATTAAATTTTTAAAATATTAGTCTGAACTAAATGGGAGTCAGATTACTTTAGTCGATTGAGGATTTAGTTGATTAATGCCCAACACTGCCGCACGCATTATAATATTGGAGCAAAATGAAAATTCTGCACTCCCTGGATAGAAAAAATGGTTAAAGTACGCAGTACTAATAAAAGAAAAAGGAATTCCCGCTTCGCCTTGCCCTATATAATCAAAAATAAATATAACAGTCGCAGTCCGTAAACTCTTTATTCCAAACGGCCTTTTTACGGCGGAACGTTTGGGACATACATCGAAGAACACTATGCTCAGTTATCAAATTCTGTCAAACCTAGAGTTTTGTAAGAAACGCTTAGCTCCTGTTATCATCCATGAAAATTGGAAGAAACTTTTCATCTAGGAGCGCTCCCTCTTCTATATACTACCTGAATTCCGATTCTTTGCCAAGAAAAAAGGAACTTTGTTCTCCCAAGTGGCGTTGGAAACAAACATACAAAATCTGCTTTCTGTCTTTAAAAAATCTCTTACTGCTAGCTGACTTTATTTATTAGTTAGAGAAGCAAGGGCGTATATAAGGGAGGGGCTGAGGGGACCCGGGCCCCCTCCAAAATCTGGAAAAAAATGTAACTGAAGGTAGTTATTATATGGTATTATAATACGTTAGATCAAGGATTTCCGGATCCAACGTCCTGATCCCTACCCTGGGTGCCGCAGGAGGAGTTGAGGGGTGCCGCTAAGTGTCCATAGTAATAATAATAAGTACATATAACTGGAGTAGGATGCCGTGAAAAAATTCTAATTTTTCAAAGGGTGCCGCGAATCGTTAAAGTTTGGGAATACTGCGTTAGAAGGCACCAGGCGATTTCGTGGTGGTCAAAAGGAGTCAGGGGCTCCGAAACCCTTACTCAAGAAAAGAACGCGTCTTGGGAAAGCGAAGTTACTTTAACCAAAAGAAAAGCAAATAATGTTGGTAAAAAAATCGATTCTTTCAAAAAGAAATCTTTAACTTAAAAATATTTAACAGATGCAGTTTATTGCTTAGCAACTGAAGTTCCCCTCTCTTTCTTTCCTCCCCCCTTTCTTTTTCCTAGTCAGTCTGAAAAGAAAGGTCTTCAAAATGTTTCTCTCCTTAACTCTCGTCCCCTGCAAGAAATTGAAAATAAGTTTAAGTAGTTCGATTGGAGTAATAATGGAAATTGATGTCCTAAAAATGCATTTATTCAGGCGCTTTTCGACCATCAATTCCAAAACATTTCTGGAGGAAGGTCCCTGAACCAACATCCTTTCACTAAGGTAACGATCAATTATTTTTAAATTGTTAAAAAAAAGCAAAAGTAATTGGTCATATTTACATACGATTTCTTACCCAAACCAATAAATCAAATTTATTTTACAATTCCATTACAAAAATTACCCAAACTAAACAACCAATTGTAAAATAAACACTGATTTTAAATATTATGCGACAAAGTATTTTAATACCTAACTAATTATATACGATCTCTTAATTTTTATTCACCATTTGAAGTCTATGCCTCCTATAAACTACTAGCTAACCTAACTAACAACCCACCTTTCGTGCTAGTTAAATTAGTGTTTAGCTCAGGATCCGGTGGGTTACCCACCGGATCCTGAGCTAAACACTAATTTAACTAACACGAAATTAATCTTTGAAACCAAACCTAGTGAGTTACGATAGGTAGTAGTTTATAGGATTTTAATTTTGAAAAATTTCGGAGGAAGATCCTTAACCTCTCCTTACTTCGAAAAATCTCCAAAGATAACCTAAAATTGAGTTTTACCTTTCAGAGGGGAGGATTCTCTCTTTCTTTCCAAAAATTACCTAATGTTGGGGGAAAATCGGAATTGCTTTTGAAAAGAACATTAAAATATAAAATTTCAAAAGTTGCTGACTATTCATTAGGTAATCATGCTAACGTTATCAAAACCACTAACGTTTCCAAATATGGTCCGCAATCACGTTTTTAAGACTTCATTTACGAAAAAATTTCGGAGGACGCTCCGACTGCTCCCGTATGAAATCTGAAAATGAAAAACCTACAATTTCGAAAAGTGGAGAGGGTTTAAATCTCACCATCTAGTATCACTGGATATCTCTTAAAAACTTCGATTTCGTTTTTTAGGATTTCAATTTCAAACTTGTTTTTGGACCGAACAAACCGCACTATCCATAACATCATGGAAATTAGTCTGAAACTGCGTTTTTTAAACTTCTACCGAAAAATTGAACAGAAGGGTGATGGATTTCGCTTTTTTTTTTTTTTTTTTTTTTTTTTTTTTTTTTAAGAAATAAATCGGGCAAGCAATTTAAAGAAGTCCCGTTCCTTTCATTACCCTAACGTCAACAAATAGTTCATAATAGAATTTTTAAAATTTTAATTTCTAAAAATTAATTTTTTTCCCCTCCCGAATTTTTCCTCACCGTAGCATTACCAGAATCTGTCTAAAACTGCGTTCTTTGGAATACAATACTTTGGATTAATTCCCCTCCCCCCGCCACCTAGTAGCAAAGTTTTTTTAAGAGTGCACTCCTAATTTTTTTTTTTTTTTTTTGTTTTTGGTTGCGCCAATGGGTGACTGTGTGAAGTCCTTGCCCCACCTCGAAAAGAATGAAAAGATCATGGCATTGTTGCTCCCCCCTCCCAAGAAAAATGGAAATTGGAAAAAGGGGAAAGGGGGAGGAGGAGCTGATCTTGGTTTTGAGCCCCCTCCAAAATAAAAACATATATACGCCACTGTAGAGAAGTATATTAACAATCAGCTTACAAATTTTCATCTGGAAGGAAGTGACATATGCTAAATTATTTTCGTTATTTCTAAAGATTGAAGTAACATACGCCAGCATAGTATACAGTAGTTGTATCTAACTGCCTGCGGGTCACATTCGTCCCGTGAATGGATTTGGTTCGACCAGCGGGAAGCTCACAAACCCAATTCCCGGCCTTTATTGATAATATATTTTCTTTTTGCATTTTTTAGAGAAAACAAGGGTCAAAAAATTTCAAAAATCGCACTATTGATAGCTCAAGTGGGCGTACGGCGAGGACCAAGGATACCACTGATTCAACCTTTCAGGCTATGCGCCCCTCTCTGAACACTGATCACGCCCTCTCTGAACACTGATCAACGTACACTACCATAATCGGAATTAGAAACTAAGGCTGATTATTATACGAACAGGTGGATAAGTTTGTTCACAGAATTTAATATTACAACAGCAATTGCAGTAATCATAAGCTTTCTTCCGAAAACAGCGAAATAGATTCGTCGGATATTTCATGACGAAGGCGGAACAAAATTCCTTTTCCTGGAAAACAAGCGTAATATTCTAATCGCCTTTTTCCTTCCTTCCAACATTTTAAATTCAAGGACCACATTGTAAAGTTTTGGAGGCGAGGCAGGCCAACAATCCAACAATATTTCGATTCAGATGGTCTACAGATGGGACAATCCTAACCTGACAGCATTGTGAAGGCTACGCAGATCCTAATGACAGCATTACGATCCTGCCAAGTTTGGTTCGTTACAACTGTAGTTCAGTGGTTATCAACAAAGAAGGCGTACTAGTGCAGGCGTGAATGTTTAAAAAGCAAAATAAAAAAAGAAAGCATTTTGCTCACATTTGTGACAACTAGAAAATTGTTTTTGACACTATCACTTGTTTTTGAGATTTTTAGAACAGTTTTATTACACACTATAAGGGGCTCCACCACTGCTCGCTTAGCTCACCAGCTCCCGTTTGACACTTTCAGTGGTTCGATGAACCCCCAGGTCTAATCAGTGGTACCCTTGGTCCTCGCCGTACGCTCACTTGAGCGATCAATAGTGCGATTTTTGAGATTTTTTGCCCTTTGTTTTCTCTAAAAAATGCAAAAAGAAAATATATTATCAACTAAAGGCCGGTCCACGGAACGAATGTGACCCATACCACAATTGTATGCTAGCATGTGTTACTTCAATATTTAGATAACGAAACTAATTTAGCATATGTCACTTCCTCCCAGATGAAAATTTGTAAACTGACTGTTTATATATTGTCAATTCGCGAAACTCGAAGTCCGAAAATTTAAATATTACTATAACTCGAAGTTTTTATCAAGTCCCGACCACTTTGTCTTTAATTTCATGCTAATTATTCTCAATATCTCGAAGTTAACTTCCTTTAAGTCGAAGTTTTTATCAAAGATGATTTGAAATTTATTTCAAAAGAACGAAAGAAAGAAACCAACAAACAAGTGACTATGAGAGAAAAAATATTTCACCTTTACTTACAATTCCTGCACAATAGACCTATGAAGCAAGAAGAGCTTCTGTTGAGCCAGTGTGCGATAAAGGAGTTACACGTGCGGAAATGAGTTAGCTTGTTTTCTTTTGTTGTACTGTACTGTTTACACTTTGACATGTTGCTGGACTACGAATCTCCTTTTTTAAGCTGTCAAGTTGTATGGGCGGATTTATGGGGGGGGGGGGGGCGAAGGGGGGCAATGCCACCGGTCTTAGGATGACTTTATATATAATAACAACACACCTTCCAAAATGTTAGAAGAAAAAAAATCATGTTTTTTTTTCTTTTTTGAATAGTTCAGGAGTGAAAATAAAGAGAATAGCGACTGTTCTTTTTTAATGAGGGGAGGGGGGAGGAGGGAGAGAGACACCATACACTGCATTACAAGTAGTAAAGCTGTCACTGGGTTGCTGAATGAGTTGAAAACTGCTACTTTGAACTAAAACCCATTACGGCAAGTATATAAGTGAAAATAACGAGTTATTCAGCTGTAAAGCTTGCAATACTTAAAATAATTGAAAATTATTTCAATTCAACACATTAGAAACAAAAGCAAGATTAAAAAAAAAAAAACGTTATTTGAAGCTTATATAACTTTATATATATATATATATATATATATATATATATATATATATATATATATATATATATATATATATATATATATATATGTATGTGTGTGTGTGTGTGTGTGTGTATATATGTATGTATGTATGTATATTAATTTGAATTTTGAAATTTTGAATTCAAATTATGTTTTTCGCAATCACGAGTTGCGACACGACCCTACTCATTGGAGTTATTGTTTCTGGAAACGGCTCCTGTCCCCACAAACCTGCCCCTCCTCCAGGGTGGTTACGTGTGTATATTGGTGTGTGAAGGCTTGTGTGCGTACATGTGTATGCTTGTGTGTGTGCGTAGACCTGTGTGTATGCACGTAGGCTTGTGTGTGAGTTTGTATATGTGTGAGAGTATGCATGTGTATGAGCGGGCGTGTTTGTAGGACATGTACACCACCGAACAGGAGCAACGGATTCCGGGGGACAGCGCTCAAGACCGGTGGACGGTGGGGCTGTGCTCAAGACCGGTGGACGGTGGTGCTGCAGAGGCCCAGTGGCGGATCCAGCCGATTGTTTTGGGAGGGGCCATCCGAAAGTTTTGAACAAACTCTGAACTCCCCAAAAATTTTATTAAAATGAAGTTTTAAAAACTCAATTTTCGGGGTATCGAGACATTAGGGGAGAGGGTGGATTTAGGGATCTTCTTCAAAAATGTTTAAAAATTTAAATTTCCGAGTAATTTTTGAAAATTAGGAAACTAAAAACGCATTTCGTCTATTTTTGATGATGTACGGAGAAAAGTCAGGTTTCGGGCGCTGCCTCCAAAATACTTTTTGAAAATAAAGCTAAGAAACCAAAATATTCTGTCATTATACATTGAGAAGTTAGAAGAGGAGGGGTGCTCTTCTGTAACTCTTCAGCTGGCCAGCCTAAAAATGCACCTTTAGGCAATGTCTGCTAACATTAAAGGAAGTGTGAAGGTGCTTGGAATCCTTCCTTGATAGAAATATTTTGCCTTTGAGACTATATTTATACGTATTTTAGAAAAGGAATGGAAGATTCGTGAGCTCCTCCAAAAACCTCCTTTTAAAGCTATCATCACGATATAAACTAAGAAGGGAGGGAGACCTTTCAAAAATCGTTTGTAATGTTGCATTTTAGCAAATTAAGTGATAAGTGCTGGATAAGCCAATTTCCGTTGACATTTTTTTCAAATAAAAGACTTAAAATGCAATTTTTTGCTACATATCAAGGCATTTGTGAAAACGCATGGGAAAAGGAGGTTCTCTCCCTAATTTCGAAATACAGCCATAAAAACGAAAATTTAGGCTCTCTTTGGTCTTGTGAACAATAGGTATACTCTGAGAACAGCAGCATTTAGAGATTGTCCAAGTGTCTGTAGTTGGAATCAAGAAATGATGTAAAAGTTGGAGAAAAATTTTGGAAATAAAAGTTTTGTTTTTAGGATAGGGATATAATTTATCTCCAAATTAAGTCCTATACTTCTTTTTCAGTAAAACACATGTGTTAAATTTTGTTATCTTCTCATAATATTTTTTTCTTTTTTTTTTTCTTAAAAACATTCCTACAATCACAAGGCTTTGGGAGGGGCCATGGCCCCCATGGCCCCCCTCTAGATCCGCCCCTGCAGAGGCCCCTGGTCCAAGCTGAAAAAGGAACCAAACGCCAAGGACGGGGAAGTGAGAACAATAAGCAATCGTGATTGCTCAAAAAAAAAAAAAAACGGATTTACCTTTTAACTAAACAAGTTGTAGCTTAGGGCGCTCGTTATTTTGTTATAGGCTGCTAACTTCCGAAAATTTCATGACTTCTTCCTTTAAAAAAAAGTACTTATAATTCAGCTAACTGCCCCATCCTATACGTGTGTATAGTTGTGTGTGTGTGTGTAGCCGCGCGTGCGTGCACGGGTAGGCTTGTGCGTGTGTGTAGACCTGTGTGTATGCACGTAGGCATGTGTGTATGTGTGTAAAGGCTTGTGTATGAGCGCGTGTGTCTGTGTGTGTGAGCGCGTGTGTGTGTAGGACATGGACGCCATCGACCAGGAGAAACGTATTCCAGGAGGCAGTGCTCGGAGCCGCGCCTGCAGGAGGCCGGTGGGCGGTTGTGCTGGTGTCCCTAGTCCAAGTTGAAAAAGGAACCAAACATAAAAGACGGTCAAGTGAGAACAATAAGCAATCGTGATTGCTCAAAAAAACTCCTCTATCTCGATTCTTTTTCGTTTTTTGCGCTACTAGTCATTGAAAAAAAAAAAAAGTTGTTGCAGTGACAAATCTATTTTTTCATTTATACATAAAATAGTTGTTTCTTTGAAAGTTAGAACAATACTGTAAAACAGTACAATCTAATGCTAATTTTCAGGAACTGGAAAAGGCAAATGAAGTGCCTTAAATAATTGTAGTTGTTCTTGAGTCCTTGAAAAGAATTAGATGAGTCTTTGAAATTCCTAATCAAAGTGTGCTTCTTCTTCTTTTTTTTTTAATCAATTGTATAAATTATGAACTGTCCTAAATGGGCAGCATGTTACTCTCTTGTTAATTATTTTACCCCATTTTTTTAAAGCATTTTTTTACTAGTGATCATTTTGTATTTAATTTATATGCATTGTTGTATTTGTGGGTGGGTTGAAGGCGTGATCAAAAGCTTATGGAATTGAACCGACAGCTGATATAACAATGCACAATCTTCTCTCCTCCCTCGCTTTTTCTTTCCGAGAGTTGCTGTCATTGATCTGTCGACCGAGATTTTTGTAGTTCCGTTGTGTTTCCCGAGATTTTTGTAGTTCAAACTTCCGCTTATAAGACTTCAAAATGCAGAATTTTATATCTATTTTACAAAAATTCCTCCGGGGGAAAAACCCCAGGACTCCCTAAAATTCGAGATTTTCTACACCCTACTTAAAGGGACACCATTATTACCCCTTTTGGGTTCAGTTTAAGAAGGGGACAGCAGGCAACATATTAATAAAACGACACAAAATAAGTAAGGTAAATCCTTATGTATTTCAGGAAAAAAATAACATAGTGTGTGTAGGGGGGGGGGGGTAAAAATAGCCCTTTTCGCCAGAAAAGTTGTCCGGACTACAAGAGAGACACAAAACGAGCCAATATTGCTCAAAAAAAAAAAAAAAAAAAAAACTTGCCCCCCCCCCCCCCAGGAACTCGGTCCTAAATCCGCCTATGTCAAGTTGTCAAGTCAATTGATTGTACCTTTATTCATAGGCTCACGCGTTCCCCTTCATTCTTCAGTTCGACCATTGGCTGATAAGTTCCCGAGAGAGAGAGAAAGATTTGTGTGTGTGTCTTTACTATTAAAGATGACTAAGCAAGTACTCTGTCAATGATATTAAAAGAAAAAGAGAAACTTCTAAAGTGGTAGAATCCATGAATCCGAATTTGAAACGAATGAAGATGTGCACCTTTCCTGAAGTAGAATCAGCTCTACTCAAGTGGTTCCAGCTGTATCGAAATCTAAACCATGCTTTTGATTTTTTTCTCTCAATATTTTTGACTAAACTCTGCATATTATGCTTCAAACTTTTAAGTTTCGTAATTTTGTCTGTTATATGTACATATTAATTTATATATTCAATAATTTTTAATATTAAAATGTCGAAAACCTAAACTAGCAATAAGTCGAACTTCCGATAAGTCGAAGCTTTTCGTCAGTCTCTTTACATTCGAGTCATTGCAAATTGACTGTACTTCTCTAACTAATAAATAAAGTTAGCTGGTAGTAAGTCGAGGGAAAACTCATCAGCTGGTGCATTCTAGTAGCCCATAGATGCTCCCGCTTTAATTCCTGCGTCACTTTCAATGTACCAGCTGACCATTTTCCGCCAGCTGACTTGTGTATTTATTCATAGTTGCATATAAGCTGTCATCAGGCAAATTTTTAGCTAAGAGGAAATTATTGATTTTTTTTTACATGTTTGACAGGTCGAACATGTAAAAAAAAATCAATAATTTCCTCTTAGCTTAGTCTACCAGCTGACTCATAAAACCACCGCGTTACGTCAGCTGACTTTGTATTTTCCTTCAAGATATTGTGTTAACTATAATTTGACAAAGTTTCAGCCAGCAGGAAATGATTGACTTTTAAAAAATTTTTTTTAGATGATTGGGAGGCTACCGCCGCCCATCCCACCCACGGACACGTAGCTGACTTTCACGAGGCGTTTTGATACCATTCCCTGCTGCCTCTCACCAATTATCGTTCGAGAGGAAATGATTGATCAAATTTGTTCCTGGCTCCCGGACAGGTCCGTGCTGGGCCTCCGAAGAAGGCATTGGAAGGACAAGTTGAGGGCCACCAATATTTTCAGGTGAATGTTCACACAGCTTGGGGAGGGGGGGGGGAGGGATTTTTTTTCAGGAAATATATCGCTTTTCTGCTATTTAAAAACATCGCTATTTAAAAACAAGAGAGTTCGGATTTTTTTTTTTGGGGGGGGGGGCTGATGATGTTATTTTTTTCTTTCCTTGTATTTGTTGTGCTTAACGCTGCAATGAAATCTTTTTGTCATGAATTTACATTATAAGCCATTGGAATGCTTTAGCAGTGAAAATTCAACATATTAAATGTTTAACATTTCCGAATATGTTTGGAAGCTACTATTGTTTGACCAAAAAAGAAGGTACGTCTGATTATCAATGCTTTCTTTTATGCAGAATTCATAATAAAAAATAAGTAGTACTTGTTAAATAATTTTTTAGTGATTTTTTTTCTGTAAGGTACCTATTTTTACTTTCTTCTATATCTAATATATAGAAGAAAGTATTGGATTCGTGCAAATTTTCGAATTTCGAATTTTGACGGATTCGAACGTTTTGAGGTGTGCTGAGTCCATTTCGACCATTTTTGGAAAATGTCTGTCTGTGTGTGTGTGTGTGTGTGTATGTATGTGTGTCACGTCTGTGTGTGACCAGTTTTTTGTGGCCGCTCTACAACAAAAACTACTGCATGAAATCGAACGAAATTTAGTACACATATGTGCCCCTATGTGAACTTGTGCCCATTAGTTTTTGGCGCGAATTCCTCCAAGGGGGGGTGGAGCAATGGGACGTTTTTCGAGTTACGCGTGCTTGCTATTCCTCAGGAAGTTACTGGCGGAATCAAACAAAATTTGGTCCATATGTTGGTATTAACAGGAACAGGTGCTGATTCAATTTTGGTGTCAATAACTCAAACGGGGGTTGAGCTGTAGAATGTTTTTTGTCGTCAATTGTGACTGCTGTATCTCAAGAAATAATGAACGGAATGAAAGAAAAATTTATCGGCAAGTAGCCCTTAGTGGGTATAAGAACTGATTTTATTTTTGTGTCAACAGCTAAAAGGGGGGGTAGCGCAATCACCCGTTCTTTTTTTCCATTTTGAGTGCCCTATCTCAAGAAGTAATGCTACGTTCTGGTTGAAATTTGGAATATATGTGAATCCATATATAAACAGGCTTTGGTTCTATTTTGACGCCGATCGCTCCAAGAGGTGTTGATTTTTTTTTGAGCAATCACGATTGCTTATTGCTTTCCTTTTACTGTTTTGATGTCCTATCATTTTATTTTCCCACCGCCACCCGCCGCAGCATCACCGTCGACCGGGTCCTCACCATGCTGCTCCTATAGTGAAAGCCGTCTCCAGGTTGCCATGTCCTACACACACGCGCATACATACACAACTACACACACACAACTACCCACACATTCATGCCTACACAGACACAAACACATATGCCTACACTCACATACATATACCCCCCCCCCACACATACATTCATGTACAAAACTACCCACACACATATGCCTACACACACATACACATACCCCCCCCCCACACACAAACATTCATGCACACAACTACCCACACACTTATGCCAGCACACAGACACAAACACATGCCTACACATACATACACATACCCCCTACACACAAACATACATACCCCCCCACACACAAACACACATGCCTACATACACACACTCGTGATTGCGAAAAACATAATTTGAATTCAAGATGTCAAAATTCAAATTAATTTTTTTTTTTTTTTTTTTTGCGAATAAAAATATTTTTATTAATGCAACAATAAGAAAGATAAATCGTAATAGATTGTCGTCTGCGTATTTCTCGTGATTTTAATTGTATGGAAATGATAGGAAATATTATCTCAATGATTTAAAATTTTGAACTGTTGCCATCTTATGTTTGTTAACAAATAAAATATTTGTAGTTCATTCAAGCAAGGCTTTTGAAATAACTTTCAATTTTCGCTCTTTGCTTTGCTTTTGCAATAATTCAGACATTGGGATAGTCGTCAAGTTTTTGCATGTGTCATTTTGTTTTTGTTGGGAATATTGCTTCCTCGTCAAGCATGGGGAGGGATCAGAAAAAAAGAAAAATATAGAAGAAAGTTTCGTGATGGCCACAACATACTAGTTATACATGGTTTTTTCATGCTATACATTTTTATTACTTTCGATTTTTATGACGAAGGTTTTTTGCCCTCACTTTGGGTAATGATTATTTTTTGTAAATATTGCTCCAAGGTACATTTTAGCATGAACTGTCTGAAGAGTGCGGTTTAATACAGGGCTTCGCAACCGGTGTGCCGCGGCACACTGGTGCGTCGCAACAAGGAACCCGGTGTGCCGCAGTATTTTCGTAGTTATATAAAAAGAATGAGCCTTGAAGTTACGACCGAATAGCGTTCGATCGTTCTGTAACTTCTAAATTCACCCTGTCAATCATGTGCAAAGGGACATACCCGACAAGGGGAGAGGGGGGATTTGACGCCTCACTTCTGTTAAACTTCTTGTGATCCTATTGCTTTCAGCTTTTGAAAACGGATTTTAATTTCCACGAAATCAACAAATAATACAGAAATTTTTCTAAATCTTTCGCAAACGGGAGTATTGTCCCCTTCCCCAGGAATTTTAGCCCCAGCTTTAGCTTTCGTTTTCCTCTTTTCCAGTTCCGATACTAATTTCCTTTTATCGTAGTTTCGCAAAGCTCGGTTCTGAGACTTAGTAAAATAGAAACTAAAACCATATATTGTTTCCTCCATCATGAAGTTATCATGGCAAAACTTACCAGATGAGCTGAAGTCGTGAAAATCGTGAATTTAAAAAAAACGAGGCCGCGTAGTTCTTGCCTTTTCTCCGTATTTTGTGAAGAAATGAGGGCAGATCACCACTCCCTACTTCTTCATATAGAGATTCGCTGGCTTTCACGTGGTCAGGCACTATCAAGAATTTTTGAATTGAAGAACGAGTTACGACAGTTTTTGATTTTAAAAAACGAAATGCAGTACGCCAGTTTGTTGCAAGACAAATATTGGCTGGGAAAACTAGCGTACATGGCTGACATTTTTGAAAACCTTAACGAATTGAATCGGAAAATGCAAGGACAAGGAGAGAATTTGGGTTACATGTATGAACAAGCTATAAACGGGTTCAAATCAAAAATTCAGCTTTGGAGAGAAGAAGTAGTTCGTGGCTCATTGGACATGTTCAAACGGACCGTCAGCATGGTATGTGAAGAAAATGGCATGGAAGAAAAGCTGCTGAATGTGGTGGCAAAACGCTTAGTCATACTTCAGGACAAGTTTAAGCACTATTTCAAGAATATTACCATGGAACAGTATGACTGAATTCGTGATCCATTCCCTTCATCTGGGGATGCATCAGGCTAAAGACCTTTCTTTGAAGGCTTAAGAAGAATTTATGAACCTCAGAGAGACTGTACTCTTAAACTTAAGTTGAGCGAAGTGCCTCTGTAGTATCCCACTATCTCTTGTCTTGCTATTGATGTGCTGCTACCATTTTCAATTACATATCTTTGCGAACTCTTCCTATCAGCCCTCGCACTTATAAAAAACAATAAGAGATCACCTCTAAAGAACCTGGATCAAGAACTTCGTGTAGTTCTTTCCCGCATAGAGTCGAACATCAAACGTCTTTGCAAAAATTAGTGTCAAACGGAAGTTAGGTGCATGGTTTTAATTTCTTGCTTGCTTCTTTTTTGAAACATTATTTGATAAATTGTTTAGCCGCAGTGTGCACATTAATGACATGTTTGACAGAAATGCTTTGAAACATATGAAGCATAATTTTCTGTAAATAGCTATAGTTTTGTTGTTCAGTATCAACCTCAATATATTCGAAATATTTCTGCTTTCTAAATAAATTTAAATACACTATGTTTGTTATAATTGTTTTATTCATATGAGAAAGCCCCCCCCCCCCCTCCGTCGTTTTACCAGTGAATGATAAAAACATTTCTATACTACCATTGCAAAATTAAGTTCAGTGTGCCCCGTTGATCTAGAAATTTCTTAAGTGCGCCGCAAAGTAAAAAAGGTTGAGAAGCACTGATTTAATAGATACAATAGATAGCGGCATTTTAAAAAGATCAACTGTTTTATATTTTAAAGCAGCTTCTATTACTATAAGGTAAGATTCTATTACTGTAAGGTACACATTTTTATGTATGTTTTTTTTCATGCTATACATTTTTATTACTTTCGATTTTAGTGACGTATCTTTTTTGCCCTCACTTTATGATTTTTTTTTTTTTGTAACTATTGTTTCAAGGAACTTTCTACATGAATTATCTGCAGAGTGCAGTTTATTCGATACATTAGACCGCGGCTCTTTGAAAAGACCAACTGTTTTAACTTTTATAGCACCTTCTATTAGTATAAATATATTTCAAAATGTTGTGGAAAATTTCAGAAAAAAAATGTGGTCCAAACAAAAGTGAAAGTAAACTAAATTTATTGTTAATTTGTTTTCGTACATATATGTCACATTTCCAATGGTTTTCTAGATTATAGGGGAGAGTGGCCCAAAGCGGGTAGGTCGCTCAAAGCGGGTAGGCCCTTATATGCCCACCATGGTGTATAAGCGGTGATGCATACACATGGCATGTTCACATGAACACCCTCGAGTTTTAATCAGTCCCAACGAAGCAGCAGTGAAGCAGCAAGGCGCAGCCAGGCTTAAAATTAAAAAAAAAAAAAGATACATTTCTAAATTTAAAAAAAAAAAAAAGAATTTTGTAACGTGTGATTAGTCGATGACCGGCTTAGTTTTTTAATTGTCAATAATATTACGCTATTCTGACATCATCCACTTACAAACTACGATAGTCATTTCGTTTGCTTCTTTTTTAAATTTAAGGTTATAATTATTGAAATAAAAAACGTGCCTTTGGGCAAAGTGGGTCGGGCAAAGCGGGTATATTATTCAATCATATATATTTTTAATAATTTCTTGACTCGTGTGCCGACTTATATTTTCTGTTTCAATGGGATAAGTATAACTTTAAAAAGTGTTTTTTTTTCTTTTTTTAGGATGGCAATTAATTAGTCTGTTAATTTAATCAGTTATTTCCATAGACTAATAATAAGAATAGACCGAGCTATGGCAACCCTTTTGCTGCTCATAAACCAAACCATGTGACTAGTGGATATCCTAGCAACAGCGGGAGTTGATCGTAGCAGACGATCGAAATAAAATAAATAAAAATTGATGGAACACGGAAGAATATCTTTTATGGAGTCCGATTTGTAAATTTGTTATTCTAAGTTGTAAATATTTTGTTAATATAGTGAGTTTTTCGTTTAGAAAGTATTGTGCATTTTCTTTAGTCAATTTCAATAACTCTCTAAGCAATTAAATATTCAAGCGCCCAAAACGAATCTGCAAACGGTAAGATTTTTACCTACAATTTCAATTTAAGATACCGATTAGTACATTTTTGCGTTAACGCAAAACGTTTACGCCATTACGTTTACGCCAACGCTGACGTAGTAGTTCCGAATGAAATAAAAGTTACTGAAAACTGTGACCAAAAACTATTACTAGTGTCAAAATAATGCATAACTAAAAAAAAACTGTTCAATCTCTGCACTTGGAAATTTTTTTTAATGAAAACACATTGTCTTAAAATACATGTCGAGTGTCAAACTATAGATAATGCTGCCATATAGCAACCATGCTACCAAAGTCTTCGCCAAGCCCTTCCACTAGTCACGTGATACATCTATGAACCAATTTTCTTCATCAGCAAGAATGAAAAAGCTCGGTCTACTCTTATTATTAGTCTATGGTTATTTCTTTATGTTTTATAAACAAATGTGCTGACTTTAAATTGGATAGGTACAACTGTTTTATATATTTTTTTTTATAATGGCAGGTAGCTAGTCAACTATTTCAATCACTTATGAATTCATATTTGATTGGCAAATGTACCAAATTATCAGGGTCATTCCATACAGATTCAACGGCCATTTTTATTTTTTTTGAAACTCATATCCCAAAAAGATGCATATGAATGATGTTTAAAACCACTTTTATTTTTTCTCTAACCTTAACACTTGATTTTTTAGTGGTCATCAAAAGTCATTTTCGTAGTCAAAAATGGGACTTTTAGACCTTTGCATTTTGGCCCAAATCTAATTGAATAACAATCATGGCAGAACATTTTACATTTTGATGTTAAAGTACATAAGATAGTAGTCTCACACACTGAGTTATGTAGCTGTAACTTAATAATTAAAATAATGGCAGCAGGCCAAAGAAAGTTCAAGGTCAAATGTAAAATTTTTACTCATTTCAAAGGGTTATAACTCGCTAAGGGGATAAAAACACAAAGTAAAATATGGCAAAAACTAATCACTGGAGTCACACTAATGAGAAAATATAGCTGTAATTGTCTGTTTGTTTATCCTTTATAAATTACAGCCCCTCAAAGATCAGAAAATTGAGAAAAATGACATTTTTAGACCCCTGTCGACCAAAAAGGGATAGAATTAAGAATAAATTTTTTTTGCCAATTAAATATTCAATTCAAGTACTATACACGTTTTATGTATTGTTTTGTAAGAAAGATACTGGTCTTTGAAATTGAGCACTTTTACTAGTTAATTCATAGACTAAAACAGAAAAAAATAAAGTGTGAACACTTCATTGCACCTTCTTAAATTACATATATTGTCCTCTATATAATGTATTATACTGAAAAAACATATTGTAGGTATAAAAAAACTTATTTTAATTTGATAACTTAGAAATATTTGGACATGAATGAATAGTTCAGATTTGATTGACAGCTTAAGTAGTTAACTTATAAACTAGACTGATAATCCACACACACCAAGTTTCAATACATACAAACATACGCTCTGTATATTAACAGATCCAAATTGCCTTAAACATATGCAAAAACATTATATATACAAAATTTAAATTTTAAAAAGTGAATTTTTTATTTTTTGTTTGAGTGTAATTTTGAAAAAATGAACTCATCTAGTAGTCCTATAGTTGTAATGGTGACTACGTTTTGGACAATAATATTACTGTGATAATATTTAAATAATGTGGCATAAAGCAGTGATTAGATGT
Source organism: Uloborus diversus (assembly GCF_026930045.1). Lineage (NCBI taxonomy): Eukaryota > Metazoa > Arthropoda > Arachnida > Araneae > Uloboridae > Uloborus > Uloborus diversus. The sequence continues at coordinate 123,348,911 of NC_072731.1, read as the reverse complement.
TGTATAGGAAGTTTATTTGCATAGTCAAACCTTTCTTGCAGCATTTTTTCAGCTAGTTTAATACACAAGAATACATACAATGTTTAGTAGCAAAAATGCAGAAGGTATACATTTCTGTAATAATTAAAATGTGACTTCTAGTAGTTCTCCTTGCAAGCTAGTCTTAGTAGCATAAATTATTTTTACGGTTCTTCTGATTCCCTTACATTGTCCATTACCATGTGATATTGCATAGAAATGCCATTCAGCTCTCAAGTTGACATCCGTTTCGTGATTACATAAATTAACAAGGTTCTTTCTATTTTTGTTGTGTATTTGAGTAAAGTATACGCCACATACTGTGTCACCATCAGAACTACAGTACTACTGTGTGAGTTCATTTTCTTAAAACTGCACTGACGCAAGAAATGAAAAACGCACTATTTTTTCCTTTCAACTATGTAGATAATGTTTTCGAATGTGTTTAGGCAAGTTACATAAGTTAATGTACAGTTACATAAGTTAATGAGTATGTTTGTATGGATTGAAACTTTGTGTGTGTGGATTATCAGTCTAGTCTATAAGTTAACTACTTAAGCTGTCAATCAAATCTGAACTATTCATTCATGTCCAAATATTTCTAAGTTAACAAATTAAAATAAGTTTTTTTATACTTACAATATATTTTTTTAGTATAATATATTATATAGAGCACAATTTATGTAATTTAAGAAGGTGCAATGAAGTTTTCACTTTTTATTTCTGTTTTAGTGTGTGAATTAACTAGTAAAATTGCACAATTTCAAAGATCTTTTTTACAAACCAAATACACAAAACAATACATAGAACATGTATAGTACTTGAATTGAATATTTAATTGGCCAAGAAATTTTATTTTTAATTTCACCCTCTTTTGGTCTACAGGGATTTAAAAACGTCATTTTTGTCATTTTTCCGCTTTTTGAGAAGCTGTAATCTGTAAAGGGTGAAAAAACACACAGAAACAGTTATATTCTTATTAGCATAGTTCCAGTGATTAGTTTTTGCCGTATTTCATTTTGTGTTTCCGTCCCCTACGCGAGTTATTCCCCTTTGAAATGAGTAAAATTTTTAACTCGACGTTAAATCCCGGTTATCACAAATTTGCCATTTCAACTGCGCTTGCGCACGGACTTAGCTGATTTCAAAAATCTTGCTAAAATTAATTACAAACATTTTAAGTTTGGTAATAAATATGAGATGGCAACAGATAAAAATTAGAAATCACAAAGTTTTCTCTGATTTAGTTTTTAGGCCTCGGTAAAGATTGAATTTTGCGTCTTAATTATTAATGGATTCGGTGTCTGATTTGTCTGTCCCTTTTCAAGACCAAATTTTTAACCTCAGAAGAGCGTACTAGAATTGCAGCATCACTTCTAATACAAAGCCGAACCCTCAACCTAAATAAAAATGTATAATAATAAGTTATTTACGCCTAACGAAAAATATCCGCAAAAGACGGATTTCTGTACTAATGTTCCAATCATTTTTGAAGTACGCAACGTATTTTACATTTATGGTAAATAAATATTTCCAAACTAATAAATATTGAAGTGTCACTTTTCTATTAAGATTATCAGTTATTCATATCCGTAGTTTCATATAATATATCACGAAATCGCTTATAATAGATCACGAAAATATTCTAACGCATTCATTAATTTGGTTGGACTCTCGCTCAGCCTAAATATAAACAAGCAACACGAAATCTTAAAACAGAAAGCCCAAAAAGCCAAGTCCGTGCGCAAGCGCAGTTGAAATGGCAAATTTGTGATAACCGGGATTTAACGTCGAGTAAATTTTTACATTTGACCGTGAAATTTAACCTGTTGCCATTATTTTAACTATTAAGTTACACCACGTAACTCAGCATGTAAGACTATCATCTTATGCACTTTAACATCAAAACGTAAAATTAACTGCCATAAATGTAATTCAAATAGATTTTGGCCAAAATGCAAAGGTCTAAAAGTCCCATTTTTGACTACGAAAATGACTTTTGATGACCTCTAAAAAATCAAGGGTTAAGGTTAGAGAAAAAATAAAAGTGGTTTTGATCATCATTCATGTGTATCTTTTTGGGATAGGAGTTTCAAAAAAATTGAAAATGGTCGAGCGCACTCATCCGTTGAATCTATATGGAATGACCCTACAGTTAGTTAAGCTTACCCGCATTGGGCTCCCTGGACAAAGCGGGTTTTTCAAATGTTTGTAAATTTTGATAATAAATAAATATTGGGTTTGAAATAATACAAAAATCAGTTTTTATTTTTAAGTTCAAAAACCCTGCTGGGAAATAAAACCAAAATTGTTGCGACAAAAATCCAAAAGCTATACAATTTTTGAGCTTTCTTCGAAAACCTACCCGCTTTGGTCCACCCTCTCCCCTACGTTTTTGAAAATTAACAATTTTCGTGGGGGAAAAAAATTACCTCGTTCTTTTTGTCTCAGCGTCTCTATGCCAAACAGGAACTCAAGGGATCTGTAATATGCCGCAATCATGTGACGTGGAACCTGACGGTTTTCTGTGTCTCGAAAATCCACCGCGACACCCAGCTGACAAGCAATCAAAAACTGAATTTCGAGCATGTACACTCAATTTCATTATTTTTATTGACATGAATATGTGACGCTACAGCACTGTAGGAATGCACAGCACTGTACAATTCGGATTCTGTAAAAACAATTCAATTCCTGGAAAATAACGGGCAGATAACGTGCCCAATTTCTGCCAGTACCATATCGTTCAAAAACAGGAATGTTTTCTGCTGAAATTCAGTGAACTTCCCGAAAATATCCTAGAAGCCTCCTGAAAAATTCAAAAAGTTTCCCTTTTAAAGCCAGTCATGTCTACGGAACTTCAAAGTAAACTTATGTAGGTTTAATATAATAACTTGGTACCCCTTCCTAATTTATCATGGAAGTTCCAAAAGCAGTTCTGTAAACATGATCAAAGTTAAGACTGAATTGCAAGTAAGTAGATCAAGAATTTTACTCGCCTGAAATTCCTGCAAAAGCTACATAGTACGTAGCCCATAGAACTATTCGCTCCATAAAGGAGCATAGTCAGTTCGGAGGAGCCGCAATCGGACTGAAGCCGATTTAATAAATACGCTTAGATAATCTATAAAGTGGGAGCTAAAAATATTTTTCACAACAGTGAGAAGTCAGCATTCGTGCAACTTGTCGCAATTCGGGAAACTTTTTGACAATGATATTTTCTTTTTCCAGGAAGTGGATAAAAACCATTGAAATCCTGAAACGCCACACGGAGATGCTCAGTAACGTTTCGGATTTTTTTTTTTTTTTTTTTTTTTTTACAGTGAGCATGATAATGAAAGTTTTAATAAAATGAAACTGACACGCAGCACCTTTTTGTAATTATAGTTTTACTAGAAAGCCGCCAGTCAAGATATGACGGGTGAAAATTGCTTCTACTCTAATACATTTGAACAAAGCAAGTACCTGTTTGGTGATATTTCGATATTTGAAATTTTAACTCTAACTCCAGTGGATTAACCCTAACTCCAGCGAATTTTCAACAACTTTTTCGTTTCTTCATTCCCCTGAAATGTCAGTCTTACCAGTAAAGTAGTTAAGTCACCGGATCGAGTTCAGCCTTGTCACAATAAAACTTTTCCTTGGATGTTAAACATTACTAAAACATATTATCAAATTATCATGCAATGGTGCGAGTTTCATTGTTGAAACACGCGGGTTACTCGATCATCGGCTATTATTTTTATAGGATTACATTATTACAAATCATTATTTTGATCCGCATCTCCCGTTTGGTCTTAATTCTGGCCAGGCTTGTCAAAGATTTTAATAAAATAAAATTTATTTATATTATATTTTGCTAGTTTATTATGACAGGCATGTAAATATGGGAAATTAAAGAAGTTTATATTCAATGCGTGACATAGTGTTTAAAGTTATTTTATTTATTTAAAAAAAATATTTTTATGCCAGTGCTTAAAATGATTATCAAAGCTCAAAAACAGTTTTAGGTAGGAGGTTTAAATTGTTTTTTACTGATTTATACACAAAATCACCACAGATGCTCCTCAAATAGTTCCTACAAGGTTGACAACCCTGAATAAGGTTTACTTTCCTCTAAAATATCTTTTCACCATAAAACCATTTAGAAAAATATAATATCTTCAAAAAACCTGCAAAATTTCCATCTACCAACGCATCCAGCATACATGTATATATCTTTCCATTTACGCTTGAAACACAGTTTTGTAAAACATTTTTTAAAGAACTCTTTTTCCTGATCATTAAAAGGGCGTTGATAATGAGATATATTTGAAAATAAAGCATTACGGCGCTTGTATTTCTCCTTTCCACTGTAACCAGAAAAAGAGTAATAAAGTTTGACTTGTAATTCAAGCAAGCACAAATTCAGCATTGAAACTAACTACAGTATAATTTAAGAAATAATGGACACAGTAATACATTTCACCCACCTAGAATTCATAGTAAGTTTTAATACAAAAACATACTCAGCAGTTTGGTATTAAACTTGATTTATTTCTTATTGAAACATAATTACAATTTTTATTTATAGATAATTTGCCTTTTTTAGTAGTAATGTGGCATTTCAGGTGGCAGTGGATGGAAGTGATGATGTTCTTCTTTCAACCTAAAACGAGTGAAAATTATTTGCAGTATCCATAACTAATACATTCGAAAAGGTTTTTCAGATTCACCAATAACTTCAAAATGAAGTATAGTCTTCAAAAATAGTTAAAAATTAAGTTAATTAAGACAATACAAAGCTGTAATGAGCACAATTTTTAATTAATTAAAAAAGGGACTCTGCCCACTGCACGCTTCGCTCATCAACCCCTGTTTGTGTTCGTGCTGCTTCTAGGGTCAGACTAAGGCATGGGCACCAGTGGCACGAGTAGCAGCGCAACTAGAAAATAGTTTTTTTTTCTTTTTTTTTGGGGGGGGGGGGCTTGAAAGATTTCCCACATAAATTTAGCGTCAAGTTTTTGAACGTGAAACTCCGAAATCGTCTACATGTCAATATTAGCCGGTGAATATCAACGTTCACATATCGTAGAAGAGGTCAGAAACAAAAACTGTTTACGCAGCAGAACTAGCAAGTGTACGAAATTTGCGTCAATTCAGCTAAGTGTTTTTTTCTTAAGGCTCCTGAAAATAATTTTATACTTTCTGTGATAGAGAGGACCAAACACTTTGAGTTTAATATGGATCACCACCCTGTACAGGAATCATGTTATTAAACCAATAAATTTTGAAAAGTTACTTCAACTTTTAACTGCATTTGGATAATAGTGTAGTTTGATTGAAATACCCAAGGGAACGCTTTTGTTGCGCCCTTACAATACATTGCTGTTGTAATCGAAGTTTCAATTAAAGTAATTATTTGAAAGATGTACTTGGAAGGTAATAAATTTGAACCAAGTTCTGACTGTCATTTCTGTGGTATTGTTTTTAGATGCTAGGAATTTTGAATGTTTGAATTAGTTTTTTTATTCATTCGCAAACAGAGGTAACTCTTTCCACCTTTGTGCATATTCCTATTCCTATTCCTATTCAGAGTCACAACTGACTACAACTGTATTCATGTCGAGGACTGCATACTAAGTGCCTTGCCTCCATTATTTTATATACCGATAGATGACAGCACCATCACCGGATCGAACAGTTAATGAGAATTTAGAACTAGTCCAGGAGCTAATAGCTACCTGGTGCTAGCACCCCCAGAGGTATCGTTTCACTTGGAGGACATTGAGACCACGAGCATATTTAACGTCGCCCAGTCTCCTTTAATGACGACGGAGGGTCTTCGACCATCGAGGTTCGAACGCGGGACCCTCCGGCCCCGAATCCGACACTCTACCGATCGGGCTACCACGGCCCCTTTGTGCATATTATAGAAGCACTTATTTTCGCTTATTTATGCGGATTTAATTTTTGCGATTTTCACGAGCACGTCGTAATGGCGACAGACAAACCGACCGACACATTTTTCCTACCTTAAACACCTATTTTCCGAGACCTTTTTTAAAAATTTCTTTGCATGGGGACATTTTAAGCATGTATTAGATTTCTTTCACCTTTTTTTTTTAATGGAATCTAAGGTAAAAATAGATAACACGGTAAGAAATGAGCATAATTGTAACGTTGCTATACTTTATATTCACACCTTGCGTTGTAAGTATGTGTCATTATATATATATATATATATATATATATATATATATATATATATATATATATATATATATATATATATATATATATATATATATATATGTATACATATATATATGGGAGAGTAAGGTACCCAACTTGCCCCTATAAACATTCTGAGGTGAGGGGTTTTAATATGTGCTGTTTTAATAAAGTATTTACCAATAGTCAACATGAAAAACGATATGTTTGTGCACTCATAGCAGAGTTTTATGTTTAAACTATGAAAACACAATAAAATTTTGTTTATTGGCAGTAACTGGGGCCAAAAGCAATCCGGAGAAGGGAAAAGATGGCTTATCCGGATAATACCGATAATAAGTAAAACAAATCCTTAAAAACGCAGATTCACTGCTCGTTATAATAAGAAAGAAACATGTTTTGTAAAAATACAGCATGGAATTGTTCACAAGATATTAAAAAAATGTATGAATGATTTTTAACATTTATTAATTGACCCAGTGGTTGGAAGTAGCGCGCTACATGTAGCGACGCTACTGTAGTAGCTACATTTTTTAGTAGTTTGTAGTGTAGTGCACTACTTTTTAAAAAAAGTAGTGTAGCGAGTAACTCGGTGCAAAAAATTAGTAGTTTGTATCGATTTCAGGAAACTACTTTTAAATAAACTTCCGAAGAAAAAAAAAAGAATCAAGGTTCAAACGAATTTGACTGGTGCAAGTTTTAAACAAGTGCATCAGCGGATACAATGAGAAATAAAGCTCTTAAAAATACGAGCTAACTTCAGATATATCGTTTTGACGCCATACGTTATATCTGTTTGACGCCATTTGTTTGTCATCATATTTTTCATATTTCGTCAATATTTATATTGAATAGAGCTTGACTTAAAAAAGAAAGTATACGAATTAGAGGTAACCGCCAATTTTGTAACTCCTTTGTTTTTTCTGGCTGCCGAGAATGTCCCATGGATGAACATTTTAGATTTCAAAGAGATTATTGTTCCAAGACTGTAAAAGCACTTATTTTCGCGAAAACTAAGGCATCGGTGATTTTACGAGTTGAAAATTTCGTGAATTTTATATGAACAGACCGAAAGTTGAAAAACAAAAGTACTTCACGAGGCTTAAATTTTCGTGATTACGACGGGAAAATTAAAGTTTCGTAAAAATAATGCTTCTACTGTGTTCACCAAATAAAGAAGCTGTAAATATTATAGAAGATGTTACTAAACTGACCTGACCGGCTTACAATAAATACGAGTATTAGAGTGCTATATGGATGACTCAGTTGCCAAATCGATTAACTCCACTTTTTGAAAAAATCCTCGTTTCTGCTTTAATAGTGCTTAATCAATGCTTAGAATGTGAATTTATATTAAACATTTGGCTCCGTACATTTCTGATCCTGCGATGGCAGAAAATGTAACACGAGGGCCCATTCACTCCTATGGATAACACAATCTTCTTCATCACTTTTCTCGACTTTCTGTTTTATGGAGTAAATCGATTTGGCAAGTGAAGCATCCACATAAAAGTACGATAACGGACATTTTTGGGGAAAAAAAGAAATAATATATAATTCTTAGTAATATTCCATGTTCAGATGGGCTAATTTATCAATCTAAACCTTTTCCCGTTCAGTCTTCGTACGGTGTGTGTGTGTGTGTATTAGGGTGCCCCCGAAAAATCAAAAGTTGATTTTTCAAGTCGCACACCCTCGGTATTTTCACTTTAAAGTCAAAACAATTGTAAAAAATGTTTCATATAATTTGAACAACGGCAACCAGTACTGGATTTCTTCTGAGAGTAAAAACCAGACCTGTGTACTAAACCAAATAAAATATATATATTTTTTCGAAATTCGAAACTTCACGTTGATAAAACGTTGACTCTATAGCCTCACATGTACCAGAAACATATTTATCCAAATTTAAAAAAAACTTTTAGGTATCCTACACTTGGCCTAAAATTTATAATTTTATTTACCTTTTTTTTTTTGATACATATTTTAAAAAAGCAAGGTAAATTTAACGAAATTATCAAAATAAAAAATATGAGCAGTAAAGTAGGTTATTAGCGTTAAATAGAAATTTTTGCTCTCCTGCAATATTTAAATCTCCTACATAGTACTCAAAGATATGCATTTTTTCAAGGTTAAGTTAAATTTTTCATTTTAATTTTTTTTTAAATATTATTATTCATTTACAAATGTTGATCTGAAAATGTGTTCGCTAATAATTTTTGAAATTGATATTTTGTTTCAATTAATATGTAGATAAATAGAAATAAAAAATTAGTTTTTTGAAGAAAATTATAAATTTTATGCCAAGTGTGGGATATCTAAATGTTTTTTTAATTTGAATAATTGATTTTATGGTGCATGTGGAGTGTGGGATATAGGGGCAACGTTTTATCAACAAAAATTTCGAGCTACTAAAAAAAAAGATTTTTTTTTTTTTTTTTTTTCAATTTGTCCTGGCATACTCGTACCTACAAGTGCTAGCTTAACCTTTCAGACGCAGTTCGGCACGGGCTGCCTTTGTTCAAATTGCATGAAACTTTTTTTTTTTACAATTGTTTTAACATAAGAAGAAAAATATAAGAGGGTATGCCTCTAGAAAGATCGACTTTCATTTTTTGTGGGGCACCCTAGTCTGTATGCTTTTTATTTACTTATTTTTTAAAAAAGTAGCGAAGTAGCGGCTACATTTCAAAAGTAGTTTGTAGTTGCTACATTTAAAAACAAGTAGTTGTAGTTGTAGTTGTAGTTTGCTACAAAATAAATGTAGTTTTTCCAACCACTGAATTGACCCATTATCTTCTGTTACAAAAATGAGTGGCGTTTGAATAAAGCACAGTCACGTGAAAGCTTTGTTATTAATACATCAAACTAAAAAGCCAGTGTTTGGCGTTACTTAGTTGCTTTTTGCGATCACAATTTAAAAATTAGCGTATACGTGATATGAATACAAAATTAAAAATTCTGCATCCAGCCTGACATTCGTTTGAATTTTTACCTCTTATTATGATTTTCGCAATCACGAATTGCCGTAGGACTCTACTCGTTGTGTTTCTTATTTCTACCAATGGAATGGAATGGAGATGGAGAAGAAATCCGCAACCGTTACATGATGATTGGTAGTTTTCTAGATTAGGTAATACAAGACAGATCCATTAAAAAAGAAATAGTAATTCGGATGTAATAATAAAGATGTTATGGTTTGTATGGTTAATTTGCACCCGTACACTTATCATAAAGATTGTATTTACAGCGTATACCGTGTTATGGCATTTTTATTTATTATCAATCTTCAACGGTGGGTAGTCTGGAAATTTTGAATTTAGATGAAGTTTTGCTATTTAGTTCACCTATATAGGTGTTTTTTCCTGAAAAAACGTGATTTTGCACAAAAGCCCCCTGTTTTTTAATGTAAAATCAGATTGAGCTAAGCCTTGTATGAAGGCAGATTATTTGTAATGTATTGCATTTCTATGACAAGGCAACCTTTGCTTTAGATAACAAAAAGTGTGTGGATGTTGTTAATATTGATTTTCAAAAAGCTTTTGATAAGGTACCGCATGTTGCTCTTCTCAGCAAACTAACTGATATAGAAATAGGATGAAAAACTTTACTTAGGGTTAGGAATCGGTTGACTGGAAAGAAACAAAGAGTTAGTTATGAGGGGAACTCATTATAAATGGAGTGATGTTTTAAGCGGTGTTCCCCAGGGATCAGTTTTAGGGCCTCTTTCCTTAGTTATTTTTTATGAATGACATTGATGAAAATATTTCTGGAAACATAAATTGTTTTGCTGATGATGTGAAAGTTATGGGGATTTTAGAAAATGGGGAAAACGTAAAACAGCTTCAAGAGGATTTAGATCATGTTACTAAGTGGACGGATACGTAGGGCAATGTCAAATGCTACACTTAGGTCATGGAAATAAGCATACGAGTTATCATTTACAGGGTTCAGTCATTAGTCAGGCAGAAAATGTTATTGATCTGGGTATCTTAATAAATCAGAATTTTAAGATTAGTCAACAGTGTTGCATTGCAAGTAACAAAGCCAACAGAATGCTTGTTTTTATCAATAGATCTATTTCAAACAAATCTAAGAAGGTTCTTGCCTTTATAAAGGAGTTTAGTAAGACCTCATTCGGAGTAGGCTGTTCAGTTTTGATCGCCTCGTCTGAAGAAAGATATTTCTGTATTGGAAAGAGTTCAAGGAAGAATAACTAGACTAGTAAAGGGACTTTCAGTTTAAATTATGATACCAGACTTAATAGGCTTAATATGTATAGCCTGGAGCAAAGGAGAGTCAAAGGGGACATGATTCAGTTGTTTATATTTATCAAAATGAACGATGTTAATGTATTAAGTTTTTGCACGGAAAGCAGGACGAGGGGTCACAGTTTTAAGCTGTTCAAATCTCAGGATAAGCGGAAAATTAGGAAAAATTACTACTTTAGTAGGGTCGTGGGCACTTGGAACAGCTTACCAGAAGAGGTGGTAATGAACAAGGGGATGGGTACCTTTAAGAGGCCCATTGATCTTCATTGGGGACTAATAAACTGACTAGGACCAGCCCAGCTCGGCTTAGAGCCTGTCGCTGGTCGTCATATTTGTATTTGTAATCACAACGACGAAAATTCTGTACCTCAGAGCCAGAATTACGTAAATCACATTATGATTATTTTATAGGGGAGACGAAAAACTTTTTTCTGGCGCATGTAAAGGATAGGACACCCCCTGGTAAAAAAAAATGAAAAGTTTTTTTTTTTTTTTTTTAAGAATTACGTTCACACGTCTCGATGCGGAATAGGCTTCTACATACAATGCACCAGTAAATGAAAAATCTCAATTTTTGGACTTACGTCACTCTAGTTCTTAGGTACTGATTTTAGCTCTCTGAATGAATATTAAAAACAACGAGCTAAACTTATTTTCGTCGTCATGGTAACCTGAAAAACCAGATCAACGTCAACTACGGCCATGTGAAGATAACAAGATAACAAGCAATTTGTAACAGCTCAAAAAAAAAAAAAAAAATACAAATTTGATCCGGATGAACGTGAGCCAGATAAACAAGGTTCTATTTACCTGATTTAAATGTGATACCTCATTAACGTGTTGTGACCTCAAGAACAGTTTAAAATCAGGTCAGGTATTATTTCTAGTTGTATTTTTCTAAAGATTCTTTTCCACCTTTTCACTAAAATTTCTCCTAGACGAAAAGTTTCCCCAAGACGACTGTTCTCGGTAAAATTTCGCTTGATTGTAATAGTAACATCATGCCCACAATTTTGTTTGCATGTTGAAATTCTACTCTCATCTTAAATAAATGTTCCTTAAAACGTCTATGAATATACAAGACATAACATCAAAACAAGCCCCACCCCAAGAACTTGAAAGCTTGTTCACGGAAAGATGGCGGACGACCTTGAAGTGGAAACATTATTTGTATCATTTGTAATAGATTGTTAGTTATAATTTCGTAATAGATAAGATCAGCGAGAACGCACCTCTTACTACTCGCCGCGCCGCTTTCTGACTGATTCTACCTATTACAAATGCTACTTCCACTACAAGGTCATCCACCATCTCTCCGCAGTCAAGCTTTAGTCCAATTTATCTTAGCTGTGTTTACTTTGTGTTTCTTTTCTGCCATTTATCCATGGCCATGTCTTCATTTGAAAAGATTGTTTGAATACTTACGGTAAAAGGAGTGGAAGTGGTAAGACGATGAGTTTCTTTCCTTGTAGAAGTTTAGAAACCAGTAGTGCTTTGATCAATTTCTTTTTGAAGCCTTCAACTTCTTGGATGACTGCCGTGCTTAACAGCAGAGCAGAAAATACCAGTATCGCTACTACAGTTGTCTGTTTCATTTTCTGTAACGCAGAGCAACGAATCAGTAAATACCATAAATGAAAAGTACTCTAATAGATAACTAAATCATACAGATAAAGATCAAATTCCATAAGTCTTCAAAAGAAAAAAAAAAAGAAAATCTTAATTAATAATCGGCAACGTGGTTGGCTATGTAAATAAGTTTAATTTCAAGGACCTGAGACATTAGTTGCTTCTTATTCTATTGCGAACTTTTTTTGGAACTGGAGCCAAGTTTAGGATATATTTGGGATTAAAAAGTTTGAGGGCTCGTAGCACTGAAACTCTAAAAAGGGGCTATCCATACATAATAATATATATAAATGTCGTCATGCTTTTTTCAAACATTTTTGAAACCTTACCATTTTTATCATAAAATGTAATGTTTTACCATAGCCCCTCTCCTTCCTTTATCAGATGACACGCTGTTTTTCATTAACGTATTTTATTTTTGGAAAATGTGCTAAGTCACACTTCTTTATACCCCTTCTCTCCCCCTCAGTCGCAAACTGTCACAACTTCTTGAACGAAAAAACTTTCCTCCTCCTCAAAGCGTGACATCAATTGCATATGATCCCAAACAAAATTTTAAGCTACCTTAGTTGACGTTACGAGTTAGCGAGCCCTCCTATGAAATTTTTCTTGATTAAAGTTATTTAAACTAAATTTTACGCTTTCTTTGGCAGTTTTTGATTAGGAGGGATGCAAAGAGTAGTCTCTTGCAACATTTGGAACAAAGTCACTTTCGTTTTAAAGTTATCTCTGATAGTGGAATTAGGAAAATAGGGGTATCCTCCCCATAAATGTTTTGAAATTGAATTTTAGATCGTCTTTTATGAAATCGGCAGAAGAGACAGCCTTCGCAGAAATTGCTTCTTGGGGGTGGGATGTATGACCGTGCTACACCGGCTACATACCATACTTCTCTTTCCCACTGCTGGTAAGTGGAGGAGATCTTAACTCACAGGTACAGCAATTACAAGAATTTTGGGAGTTTTAATCCTATAACAATTTAGAATACCAACTGTAACTTAGCAACTTATCAGGAAATACATGCCATTTTTACGATATACAATTTTCATTAAAAAAAAAAAAAAAAAAAAACACTTCGGAGGGGTAACAAACCCTGGTGATCCTCCCACTGACTACGGCCCTGACTACTAAGGCTGATTTTTGGTTCCGAATTTTTCACATTTGCTAAATATTAAAACTATTTCAGATCTTTAATGTACAACTGAAACTGGTAGCGTTTTGTGTGTTACAGTGTGTGTAATATTTCAATTAAATATTAGGAATTTTATGCAGTTCATGTTTTTAGTTTTTGGGAAATCATCACGAACTTTTAAAAACAGAAATTTAGTAGTAACTGTTTTATCGTAAAAATTTTCGGGGTTGGACCGAAAAAATATGGTAAGCTTAGCCGTACTTATTACTTATCCCTGTTATTCTTTCTCTTTTTTTTTGATTTTTTGTTTTAGTATTGTTATGGGGAAAAAAGATTTTGAAAATAAATAATACTGAATAAAATAATAACCATATCCAAAAAACGAGGCCTTTATAAAGCAAGATAGTGTACATGGTGTAATCTAGTTTCTTTCTCAGGTGTTAAGCTAAATTTTGAAATCTTACTGAGTACAAGGTCCTTGCACTAAACCATATAAATATTAGCTACAGTTGATCCTTTAAGTATAAGCCAATTTTAAAAACTGATCTTAAAGCAGAAAACGAAAATAATAATAATTCAAAATCTTACTTCCAACAATCCTTGATTCCTTTATCCTTCTAATAGTAGCACTATTAGTGTTGATTATCGCAAGAGCGAATGGGTAATGCATCACCAGCTTCCAGTATTTATACTTCAAAAAAAGGAACTAACTTCCCTTATTTCAAAAGTATATCAGGAATTTTTAACTTTCTCTGTAGCTGGGGAAACTTTCGGTAATGAGCATCTACCTTCTATAATTAGACTCGTTTGAGTGTGATTCCCGGTTGCCAATGGGCAGGAAGTAAATAAATTAATGCAATAGGACATTAATTCTTGGGCGCATTTGAAGAAGTATTTCTGAACTCTATGGGGGGTGTATCTGGAATAGGCGAAAATGTAGGTTTCAAACACGGATTATGAGGTTCTTAATTATGCTGACGTAATGATGTTTCATAATCTGTTTAGATAACCCTCTACAGTCGGCGTTTTTGTAAAGATTACTATGCGATTAAAATGTTTTCAGTGTGATTATTTTTAGAAGAAACGATTGAACCACCGCTGTTAAAGTCTCGAAACATTTCTAATTTCACCCACTTTCACTTTCAAGATCTAATCGATGAAATAACTTTATCCTTTCCAACTTTAATTTTGATAAGAAAGAACGTTTTTTAGGAAAATAAAATTCATGTGGCCAAAGCTATCATAGTGTAACGACACGACATCAGCACCTAGTACAAAAAAGTACTAATTCCATTCAAACTCTTGAGGGTCCCCACAATGGGAGGTCACTGTGAACTTCCAAAAATTTTCTTTCCTGTAAATTTGTCTGACAATTCGGCAAAATTTGGAGTTCTATTTGGTAAGATTATCATCATTTCGCGAAACTCAAGGTTTCTTTCAGGGTTCATCCTGCGGTATTAAATTACCTAAAACAACTGAACCGATTATTTCAGAATGGGCATAATTCCAACTAACGCAACTTTTCAGGAATCAATAAAAAGTGATGATTTCATTCAGAAATGAACTAAATTCTACGAAAATTTTTATGACTAATCTAGCCACGACTAGGATCATTACCCCACCTTAAATTACGCTTCATTTTGTCACTGAAATTAATTTAATTTTTTTTTTGGACTTATGCACTTTCTGCAATAAATATTCTGAAATATTAGTTTACAGTGATGAAATTGTAAATCAAGCGAAACAGGTTTGTTTCAAACTGATTTATGATGATAAAAAATAATATTACAAAGTGACAAAAGTAATTAGTGAAGTCCGCATTCATAAATTCATTATCTTAAAAGAAAATACATCGTGTATTTTCCCCTTTCTCTAGGCTTGTTTTAGTGAAATAATAAAGTCTAGTGTAAAAAAAAAGTTTTACATGTGTGTAAAACTATATTAACTATATTCATACTCATATTCAACAAATACATCCTCCATGGACATCTTTTTTTTTCTATCTTTCTCTTGTCTAACTTTATGTACTAAGTTCGTTTTACATATTAGTACGACTGTGTTCAAAATTGCACTGAATAATCATCTTGATATTTGTTATTTTTTTCAACAGTATGAAAATTTTCCCTTTATACTCAATATTGGCAAAGGCAGGTCAGCCGACAAGCGTTACTTTGCAATATATTCTTGAAAACCGTCTATAAAATAGCTAGTCTGAAATCGTTCCTTTGTGTTCTATCGAATATTTAAACATCATGAATGTTGATAATTGAAAACATTTGTCGCCCAGTAGAATATTTTTTCAAAATCTCAATTTGGGAGATAAGTCCTTTTAAAAAATGAAGGGCACCTGTTTAAGCAGTTACAGATTTCATTGTTTTGAACAGGTTGGACGGGCGAAACTGGAAGTAATTTCATTATTTCACTTATAAGAGATTGGATTTCACATGGTCATAATCTGTCATATTTGTTTAAAATTCGCTTTACTGCCAAAAAATCCCGGTCGCAAAGGACAAACGAATATCCTCTCAGAGGAAAGTCATCAGCAATCTTGTTAAATTTCTTCAGTGTTATTTCTAGAAAAAGTCCCCTGTAATGTTGTTTTTGTTTTGAACAGTGTATATCTCACTGAAAGCATACCGTTTTTTCGCAGTTCCTAGAGTGATGTTAATAAAACCCCAGAGAAATTAGCGAATTTCATTCCGATTCCGTGATTTTGAATCCCCCCCCCTCCCTCCAACTCCAAACTGACGAACCTACCATAACCGAAATTATGCTAGAGCAAAGGAGTTATTTGTTTTTACTTCATTACGCCTAAAAATCTAGTTCTACTATGATCTTGCTATTGCGTCTTACTATTTCTTCCTTCGCGTGCAGAAAGGGCATAAGTTCGGGACTTACGACCTTTCAGCACTACACGAATAATTTGACCCCTAAATAAAGTGCTTTGTTGTACAAGAATTGACTTCCCTGCTACACTAGTCGATGTATCAACATACAAACATGGGAAAACCAGAACTAACTCAATTAAAAAAAAAAAAAAAAAAAAAAATGTGACTTATGTCCTTTCTGCAATAATCGATTCAACTGTTAAAACAAAGAAATTCACTAGAAACACAAAATGTCTCAGTGTTATGAAAGTTTTGGCAAGAAAAATAGGACTTGTACTGCCATCGCTGGAGAATTTTCCAAGATTTTTCGCTTTTTGTTACCATATAAAAACATACACTCCCCCCCTTCCCCCTACACGGAGTTCTTTTTTTTTTCAAAAGTATTTTTTCAATCAGAACAAAATTTAAAGAATTTTTCTAAAATTCAAAGGATTAGTTAAACCTTACCTGAAAATGGAAAATCTTTACTTTTGTTCTAAAAAAGGTTGTAAAATGCAATAAAGCCCCAAAATAAACCGCCCCATAAAGTATTAAAAATTAATCATTAATTTGTTTCAAGTGAAAAGCGTCGACTTTTGAGTTGAAACAATTTAATTGTCCAAAAGCTTACAACTTATATATTAATACATTTGTTACATAAAAAGAATTTAAAGATTCTTTCAATAAATATTTAAAAATTGTTAAGGCTTGTTCATCAGAACGATTTAGGTATTTTCTTGTTTGGTTTGCGAACACATTTTTCTTTTTTAGTTGTACAACATTTTTTTAGTTCATTAAAGCTATTTTTTATTCCTGATTTGGGTGGTGTCGAGCAATCAATGTTCATAGTTTTACATTTTTTGAATTGAGGAACTTGTCTGTTATCTTTGTCACTTTGCTCAGATTTTTGAACTGCATTGTTACTTTTCAAAGCAGTAATGACGTCGTTGTTGCTCATCGACGGAATTTGCTTACATTTCTTAGCTACAAAAGTTGGAGCATATCTCTTTCCTTTCGTTTCTGGGAATACGGTAGTCAACTTGACTTGCTTCATAGCAGGAATTTTGGATTCAAAATGAGGCGCATACCGAGGCTGATTTATAGGCTCTAGTACGTTTGAAGAACTGGGATTGGTACTTTCATTTAGTTTAGCGCTAGTGTTGTCTGAAGAAATGTTTTTAACAGCATGAGGTGCATGATCAAATACACCTATCTTCTCAGGCATGTTTTTTGTAACAGATGCCTCGCTTTTTCTAAGATGTTCTAAACTTGCTTCTTTTTCATTCTTCTTTGCATTTTCCATATTCTTTACGTCTCTTCTGTAAGGCATGCCTTTCGTTACATTAACATTGGCATTCCCATGAGTTGGAGTTATGAGAGGATGATTTCTGTAAGGAGTACTTGACGTCTTTGTGTACGTTGCTCCAACTCTAGGCTTCATCTCCTTGATGAAAAAATAATAATAATCAATTTAAAAAAATCATTAGTCTGCAAAAAAAAAATTAAAGCATCGAAATAAATAATTTGTATCGAAAACAATGTCTCTAGCAGTTATTTCTTTCGGGTAAAAAGGCAAACACCTTGGAATTCTTTTACTTCCCCCTACGTTGCCAAAAAAATTAAAAATAAATAACAAAACATTGAAAATAAATAAAATTTAATTTAAAAAAAATTCATCAAAACTAAGATCGTTTGCTGCTCTTTCTTTCAAGTCAAACATAAAGTACTTTTAATTTCCTTTTATATGCCGTTGTCAAATAATAAATAAATAAACGTTTGGAAGGAAAAAATATTATCTCAACAATCAATATTTCGCAATAAAATCATTTTCGCTTCATCCTGATTAGGTCTTGAACTTCATTTTGATTCTGTTAAGCAATCAGTGATTTTCAATAATGCTATATATCTATGAGAAATAGCAATTCTATTTTTATTAATACATAACTTTTTTCCTATTTCTTGAAACCGAAAATTTTGAACATATTCAGAATCTGCATAACTTTCTCAATTTTATGGCATTAAGAAGTAGTTTTTAGAGTTGTTGGTTTCTCAGATGAAAAGGTTTAAAATTCTTCAATGGGTATTGATGTTAAAAAAAAATTAAATTGTTCAAAAATTCCCTTAAAATAGATAAATTAAAATAGAAAGATAAAATATTTTCTATATATGTTCTTTCTTAGGAGCTCTTTCCAACAAAGTTCATTTGAAATAGATCCACCTTTGAGTTCAGCAGAATTATATTTGTCTTAAAGTTCATTCAAATACTTATATTAAGTTTTTATTGCACAAAATTTAGCTCAAAATTGCTCATGTGAAGTGTGGGAATGAGGTGTCCTCACCGAGATTTTTCGAGCAAAAAAAGTTAGTACTAATCGGAAAATTCTCGTAAAAGTTATTAGGAGGTAAGGGCAGGCAGACAGGCACATCCATTCTCCCTATCTCAAATCTCTACTTTCAAACTTTAGTTTGCAATAGTATTATTATTTTTTTATTTTTTTTTGCAATGCTTTAAACTGCATTGTAACAATCAATGTCAGATCAAATTTAATTTATAATAGAAATCTGTTCTCAAAGTAGTAATCTTTTCAGTGCATCAACGATCACTGTGATGCAGAGCTCTAGTATTGAATTATAGTAATCACGTTTACCTAAATCCTACAATCTTAGTTTTTTTCAACGATCAGTATTTTTATTTACACCTAAAGCAAGTAATGTCTCTTGTTTCTCAACAATTAAAATATTTTAAAATTATATGTACATTCTTCACATAGCGTGAGACAATAAGTTCTTGCATGAAATACTCCGCCAGCTCAGTCATTTCCAGCCGAGGACTGCAGTTTCATGCTAATTAGCACGAAACTGCAGTCCTCGGCTGAAAATGACTGAGCTGGCGGTGTATTTCATGTATTTCTGCTTTAGCCCTGGCTAATGGGCTGTAATTTACTAAATATAATAAGTTCTTGATTTCGATACTTTAGGACACCTTTTTGCAAAACATATTTTTGACATTAATAGCTGTTTCAAAGTTGAGAAATGTAAATGTAGGGGAAACTGAGGATACTTAATCCAAACTTTAGTGTTCAATTTTTCTCTCTGCTGCAAATTATCAACTTAATAAATAAATAAAGTAAAATAAAATAAAAATGCGTGAACAATGGTAATTTTTTCCTCTATCCAACAGCATTTTTTTAGTTGAAATTAAACAGATAGTTTTGGTAAAATAATTGTTTTCAATATTTTTATAAAAGGATCATGTATCCCCACATCAAGGGATATGATCCCTTCATGAGGGATACGTGATCCCACTGAGAGAATACACAGACTTTTCATTAGATCATCAATTTACCTATGGATTTTAGTTTTCTGCATAATGTTTCACAAAAAAAAAAAAAAAAAAAAATCAAATTTTCTTTATTAGATCATAATAATGTGAACGCAGAACAACATTGTTTTACATTCCACTATGAAATTTGTAAACAAAATGTTCACAACTTTAACGAACTTATGATATTTTTCAGTTATCTGTTATGCTTATCAGTTACTTATTCTCCAAAACAGTTGTGAATAATATATTGTTACAAATTTTGTAAATAATAATTGTTTTTATGATTAATTTGTTGTAATCTGGCTAATTTTGGCATTTATTCCATTATTTTTCCTCTAAAATTTCCTTAGCAACGTAACCTGTAAATAGTTTCTTGTAATGTACACACAACTCCCTAACATTAGACTGAAGTATACGGTCCTCCCATTTCTGAATGATAAGATTTGTGAATGGAATAAAAAGAAAATATGAGAAATTGGTTGAACATGGTAGGATTTTCTGGATATTTCTTTGCTGGGTATATAACGCCGGGCGTCTTGTGAATGGAGGAGAGAGTTAGTTTGCTTTCTAACTGTGGAGTCTCATTTTCAGCTGTTCGGCTGAAAGTGTGTATTAGCCTTTACGCTGTGTTTTTGCGTATTTTCGATGTAAATACGTATGTAACCGTTTAATTTACGGTGTTAATTGATATTTGCTTAATTGCTATGGTTTATTTAGCTGTTGTTAACGATATTTCTTGTACATAGTTGTAAATAAATCTCCTGTGTTTTTCTCAAGAACTGTGTCGTCACTAAAGAATTTCTTGAAGTGGCTGGACTCGTGTAACAATATTTTATAAATAAAACTAACTTTTTTTAAAGCAGCGTAATGAAGCTAAAACTACAATAAATAAAAAAAATAAATAAAAAGCAGGATGATAAGCACGAAAATCAACTTATTTGCTTCTTGTCTTTTTGCAATAATAAAATTAAGAATTTTATCGATAGAATTAATTTAAACGAGCTGATGTGTGCATCACATGACCTTTCTTTTACACTGATTTAATGTTTTTTCCCCATTATTGCAATTTTAACTTGATTCAATAGTTAGCTCTCTAAATATCACCAACAGTGGCCGAATTAAAACCAGATTTAAGAAAAAAAAAACCCTGCAAAATTTGTCGCCAAGTTGGCGACGAAAAGACTGGCGATTAATGCCAAGTGTCCGCCAAATTATAACACCACTTGAGTATGCATCGAAATTAACAATGATTTCCCCCCAAAAAGGTGCAAAACACCCCTGAAGAAGCACCCGAATGCAACCAAAAGTGGAAGTGCACAACTAGATCCCACTAGGAGTCTATGTCCCAAATTTCAACTTTCTAGGACTTACCATTCTTGAGTTATGCGACATAAAGGGTGTTTTTTTAGAGGTATAGAACTTAAGGTTCAAATAAAACACCGTTAAATGATATAAATCGCCATGAATTTGGCTTTATTCGAAAGATGATTCTTTGCCATTTTTATTTAAATGCTATTTCTGATATATGGCCACTTCGGCTGGCTTGGAAAACGTCTAATCGGGAAGTCCAATTTTCTGTCACTTTTTGCAGCAATGGGCCATATGTGAGTGATATGTGGCGAATGTTCTTGTCCAAGGCGTCAATTGTCTGTGGCTTATCGGTGTAGACCTGAAACTTCACACAGCCCCCCCCCTCCCCCCCCCAAAAAAATAGTCCAGCGTAGTTAAATCGAATGATCTCGCAGGTCAATTCACGGGTTCATTAAGTGAAATTATTCGTTCACCGAAAGTTTCTTTCAATAAATCGTGACACGCGCTGCGTGGCGTGTTGCACCGTCCTGTTCTCCATTCATGATGAAATGGCAAACCAAACTAAACACAAAACAAGTGACAACTATCAAAATGGCCCAAAGATCAAACAGTGTTCCTGACGTAAAGTTCTGTACCTCTAAAAAAACACCCTTTACGAGTACATACGTACATACGCACATGCATACGTCACGAGAAAACTCGCTGTAATTAACTCGGGAAACGTCAAAATGGATATTTCGGGCGTCTATATGTTCTTAGATATATATGCACGTGTGGTCGGGTCGAAAAAGAAACTCAACATTCATTCGGGGGTGAGTAAAATGGAAATTAAAGTCGATTTTTGAGTAAAAAAATTTTTCGCGAATACAATACTTCCTATTTTGTAAAAAGAAGTAAAAAAGAGGGAAGAAAAATTTAAGTATTAGTATACTTATAAAAAAGAAAAGAAAGCCTAGCATATGTGTACAAAACCTGAAAAGTCAAATACAAACAATTTGTTTGTTGTAGTACTTAAAGTTCCGCTCAACCCAACTGGATGTGTGCAACTTAACACATTCATTTTTACTACACTTTTGTCAATTTTTCAGGAAAAATAGATTGATTAAGCACATTACCTTTTCGCTTTAAAAAGCTTATTTCAAACTCTGGAAATCCAACTTTGCATTCTATCCGCTTATGGGTTAACATAATGGGAAACTCACTTATTCGATGTAAATCCAACAATAGCAAAATCATTTTTTTTCGTTCAAACAAGGATTTGACATCTGTTTCAACTTGTTCAGGTTCATTTGGCTGATCAGAACATAATTCATCAGCAGAGTTATTTGTTCAGATGTTTGAGTTGTTATTTGGGTTACAAGTGCGAACTGATATTTTAATCATTTAGCAGATTTACTGCAGTGATTGTTTAAATCTATCACTCATACTGTGATAAATTGTATTATATTAACATGGTTTTGAATGTTTAAAATTAAAGTCAACTAATAGTCCAGTCAATAGGTAGAAAAAAACGGGCTTACCTTACAAAAAATGGGGTCAAAGATTTTTTTAAAATTTGTATATACTAGTGCCAATATGAAAAAACCAAGTTATCCAACACGAAAGACCTCGGGAGAAGTTTTGGGGGCTGAAAAACCCCAAAAATTTGTGACTTTTGCGGTATTTCCAAAATATCTCAAAAATGGTTAAAATTAGAGAAAAACTTCAAATGTAAATGTTGAAGAAGATTAAATTTTCTTCAACTTTTGTCAGTACAACATTTTTGTAGCATGAACAGCAAGCGAGTTACAACTTCTTGAAAGTCACACTTTTTCTGAACCCCTCAGCAAAGTGCGTAAAGACGCATCGGATAACGAAGGAAAAAAGGAGAAACGCCGGCTGCCTGACCTTGGAAATGATTCGTCTTTCGCAGCTGAGGGTAAATCTAAAGCCCTGTATCCGGGATCGAGGGCTTTAGGTAAATCAGCCTCTGTTCCCATTAACATAAACAAAACACCCCCATTCTATAACTTATTTTTTCTCCAAATGCGATGTATCGAATCAATAGCTACGCGTATTGGTCATTTCAGAGTTCGAGCAAGAGTATGTTTTATCAATTTGTGTGTTCTGTATTGCAATTTTTTTTGTAGAAGTGATTACGCCTGACCAAGATGTTTTTTTTTATTTGCAAAATCAATTTGAATGAAGGCGAAATAAGGATTGTGAAGGAGAAGGGAATAGAAAATCTTCAGAGATGCAGTGCAAAACGTCAAAATGAGGATCATCAGTGATTTTTGAAGGACTTAAAAGAAGTGACAATTCACACTGCCTGTCACAAATGCTATATCAATGAGCAATCAATCTTTTCCCTTGAAGTAATGGTTTAACCTAACTGGGTAAGCTAAATTCCTTCAGAAAGATTTCTGGCAAATTATAACAACAAAAATCGTCTTATCCAACTTCTTAAGACGTATTTCGAAGAGGGTGACATTGAAGCCAGGCAGGCTCAAGAAGATGCCGACTTACTGTTCTTTCAAAGGTGAAGGAAATTGAAAAGATTGTTATAGCGGGCGAGTATATGGATTTGTTGGTGCTGAGGACAGCTTTAGGACAGCCTTTCAGCAACTTGTTCTTTTTAAAACCTGGAAGAGGGAATACTTGTGATTTGTTTTTTTCCCCACTAAATCCTTTCAGTTTGACCCCAGCAATATTCTTTTTATCAATGCTTTTAGCTGGTGTGGTACAACATCGGCAATCTTTGGCCAAGGCAAAATTAAGTTGTGCAACATAGTCAAAAAAATTCCTGAAATTTCGGAAGCTATTGAAGTATTTATGGATCCAATCAGTCATCATGATGCCGTTATCTGCAGCTGGAGAAAATATTTTGAAAATATTATACACAGGTGACGTAAGGTATTTGAACCTATCTTTGGATACTTTGCGATTTAATCTTTTTTATGAAACCAGTATACAGAGCCAAAATAAATCTTGCAGAGCTACCTCCAGCGTGCAAAAAAAAAAAAAAAAAAAAAAAAAAAAAAAAAAAAAAAAAAAAATGCTGGACGTTATCATTCATATTGGTGCAACCAGCAAATTCTAAGTTAGTTGGGCAACGTAATTTATCTAGGGAAATGGGATTGGGAACACAGAATGCAAGGTCTATTTATTGCCTGTTGACTTGGAAAGCGATTCAGCTCCTCAGACTCTTTTGAAGATTGTATCTTATTGTAACTGCAAGAAAAATTGTACTAGAGCCTGTTCTTGTTGCAAGGTGGGTTTGAAATGCTCCAGCATGTGCAAACACTGTAGTGGCATAAATTGTGAAAATGTTGCACAAATTTCATCTTTGGATGAGACTGCAGAAGATGATTTTTTCCAAGAGCTTTTGGAATCACAGCAACAAGGAGATGAACAAGTCAAGAACCACATATTCTCTCTACCCCTACAGATTCTGAACAAGGAGAACCTGGGCCTTCAGAACGGCTTTGAAGAAGATAAACAACGAATTTTGTTGTCTTTTCTCTATTTGATTTAAGGTCGAATGAATCTCCCTGTAATTTAGATGTACGTATTAAACTTCTAAAGTTGGATTTTCATTTTGAAAGGTAATTCTTTCGGGTTTTTCATGCCTTAAAAAGTCAGTTTCTGCAGAATATTTTCAAAGTGTTCATTACGCATTACTATTGTACCTTCATTTGTGCATTATTGTATCTATTGTTTGCTTATTAGCACCCTAATATTTATTAATTCACATTTATATTCAACTATCGCATTTTCACTTGTAATAGTTAGAAAAGATGGTACGAATTATGTGCTTTAAATGAATGTGTAGATTGTGTAATTAAATTACAAACTGAAATATAAATCAAATAATATTGGAGTATGATGAAGACTACCTCTATCAGATCCGAAATATTAGTTCATGAGTGGTGGGGGAGGCTTTATTATTATTATTGTATCAACATAGGATGCATGATTGTGTTGATTGTTTGCTTATTAGCTGCCTAATATTCATTCCTTCACATTAATATTTAAAGATCGCATCTTTGTTTGTAATAATTAGACTAGAATGTAAGAATTATATGCCTCAAATGAATGTATATAATGTGTAGTCCAGTTACAAACTGCAATATATCATCTGTTATTGGAGTCTGATGAAGACTACCCCTGTCAGACCGGAAATGTTAGTCCGTGAGCAGTGGGGAAGGAGCAGGAAACTCAAACTGTCGATAAACTCTCTGAAACTAAAGTTTCTATTCAAGTTCTAATAATTGTGACGCCTTGTTTTCGGTGTGAATGCTTTTTTTTTTTTTTTTTTTTTTGCGGAGTGGAGGAAAACTGCCTATTTTCAAAGAGCTATAGCAAGTTTGTTATTTGTGCTACAAAAAAGTTGTAAATGCGAAAGTTGTAGGAAATTTAATGTTCTTTAAACTTTGTAATTGATATTTTTTCCTAAATTGAACCATTTCGGAGATATTTTGAAAAAAATAAAAAAAGTCATATATTTTTGAGGTTTTTCGGCCCCCAAAAGTTCTCCCGGGGTCTTTCGTGTTGGATAACTTGGTTTTCCCATGTCGGCATCAATATGTAAAAATTAAAAAAAAAAAATCTTTGACCCCATTTTTTGTAAGGCAAAATGTATCTATTGACTGGACTATAAGTAAACAACGGTTACATTGTCTTTATATTGTCATAGGGATACTTGATCCTTGGGATCATGTATCCCTATAAACGAAGGAATAAAGTATCAATAAAATGAGATTTTAAAAAATATACTTGTTCTATTATTAACAATCAGTGGCAGTTTACTTCTTAATTATTAAAGACGGTCTATACTTTAACATTACACTTCGCTATTTTTTTTTAAGTTGTAAATGACGAATAATGTAAACTTTAGATTGCTTTCCTTAAAAAAAGCTTCCCGTGGCACATTCAATCATTTCTTGAGATAAAACAAAATAGCTGAAAAAGACTAAGTGTTGCCAGTTTTTATGTACAACTTTAACATTATTGTCAGGTTTCAAATCTCTATTCAATGATTTAGGTACATTTTCGGCTGTGGGATCATGTACCTCAGAGATTAAGTATCCCCAGTCTCCCTTACTTCCAAAATTATGTTACATGAAGTTACAAGAGATTAGGTATACATTGGATTGGATTACTTAATGCTTTTTTCTTTTTTCAAATGATGCAGTGAGAAGCAAAGGGATCTAAGTGCAAAAATTGAAAATGTAGAGATAACCTATTCAAATGGTGGGAGAACCTCTCCTCTGCATTGGTGCAAAGGGATTGCACTATCAAGGTAGTTTCTGCTTTACAGCATGATTTAGAAAAAAAAAAATCAATAAAAGCCTACCTAGAGCATCTGAACTTCAAATGCGGTTTTCTAGAAACTTAAAAAAGTTCTCTCACATCCGTTTGCTTCTCATTGCTACAAATGCGTAGTTGGAGAAAACTGTAATTTTTACTGACATTTCTTCTTCAATAAAAACACCTTTCCTCCTGTTAAAATAGGCCTTTTTTTCGGTGTTTTGAAAACATAGTTGTTCGCCAAAGCTTTGATAAATGTGAAGTGCAAAATCCCGAAACGAAGTAAGTTCATGTAAAAGATAACCCAAACTCATGGCCGAGGGAAATGTAAATTGGTTACTTTTAACTTACTTATATCATACACACACAAACTTTTGTTCCTTCGATACTGTTCCCAATTACTCACTTCTGTGATATCAGATGCGGCATAAAGCTGTAAAGCAGGAAAAGATGCTTTGAAGTCCAGTAGTTGGCATTTTTCTCCACAAACGCTTCCAACTCTTTTAAAGAAGTCTTTCAAAAACAATTGAATTGTATCTTGAGGGTTAATCCGAGGAATTTCAATGACTCCGAAAGGTCGTACGCAAAATATTGGATAGCTAAACTGATGCTAAGGAATTTTAATTTTGAAATTAAAGAAAAACATTTATCAAATTATAGGCCTGATATTCAAGGATACGTGTAAATAGGCGAGCTAGGATAGGGAAAGACAACGTTAACGTAACATATGCTCGATTCCGGAAGGTCAGGCAACCTATAACCATACTGAAATGAAAAGTTCTGTTAGTAACATTGTTACAAAAAAGTAAAAATTAAAAACTAATAAAATAGGTAATGATTTTGTTTTGAATTAAACTGATTCGGTTAGTTTATTGTTTGTAGCAACCAATTCAAACTGTAGCATTAAATGTATAATTTCATAGCAGTAATTCTGCGAATGAAAACATTTGGTGACCTTTAATTTGATGAATTTTTCGTTTTGTGAGCAAAAAAAAAAAAAAAAAAATTCCAAAATGACAGTTGAAAAATCTCTGCTACGGCGTTTTTTTCCCCTTTCCTTTTTTTAGATTTACTAACCATTAATACTTATTTCCACTACATGTTTGAAATATTAATTCTCTAATTCACGATACAACATTGAATTATTTAGAGTTCATAATTTCGCCGTACGCATTCGACATTTATAAAACATTACAAATTCTTTTCCTCATTCCTATAATTGGACAAATAAAGAAACAATCATCAAATAAGGTAGATCGTAATAACGTGTTTAAAGTTAATTCATACAGCGAAAAAGTTTAAAATTGAGGTAAAAAAAATGATATAAAAACCAAAATCAGAGTATTATGAGTGTACGAAAGCGAAAATTTCTATCATGAGCATAAATTTAAAATTTCATTCAATGAGCTCAAAAAAGGGAATAGGTGGGATGAAAGTACTGACAAAATTATTTTTAACGTCAAGCAAGGAAAATTAGTCATAAGATTTATGGGTCATTCTCCAGAAAACGTAACTTTTGAACGCAAATATTTTTCAATTTCGAAACCAATTGTTTTCTTTTTTTTTTCATTCTTACATGAAAATGTTACCTGAAGTAACCATAAACGATGGCTCAGCTAAGTTCCAATTATTTTACTCATAAATAAAAAAAATGCCTTGTTCACAGAAATAAAAAAAAAAAAAGAAAAAAACTTTTAATATTTAAAAATCGAGGCCACTTTAATATCAAAGTAGTAATTTTGTTTATTGTGCACACAATCAGCTATTTCAATGATTAGTGGGATATAATATTAAGCTCTCTTAGTTAAAGTACGGCTTAATTAGTAGTTTCAAATGTATGTTAAAAAAATATTTAGTAAATTGGAGGATATACTGGCAAATTTATAATTTTGGTAGAATACCTATTATCGATGCATTTCCCCTCCATCATTTATTTTCACCTTAGAAATAATGACATTGATAAGATTTGTCATGGAGGTGAGAAGTCAGAATAAATGGGGAACAGGTTCTTGAAGAATATGACAAACAATTGTATCACGAGAAATTAGATGCATTGAAATTGAAAACTAGGACAAGATTCAAGCAGTAAAACATTGGAAATAGCCTGTCAATGTGGATGAAATATATTATTTACATGAAAAAGGGAATAAAATATTAAGAGCACTAGATATAGTAAAGGCAAGAGGACTTTTTATTTTATGAAATGCATCAAAAATGTCACTTTTTAAAACTTTATAAATGAACTTTTCTAGTATTTTAAATTTAATTTTACAATTTTAAATGCTAATCTTATTTTTAAGGATAAATAATTTGTAACTACAGCAATTTATTGTAAATGTAACATCAGTCACAAAATCTTTGTATCATCAGTCATGGGTGTTAAATAATTTTTATACTTTTAGTTTTTGAGTTATTTCAATAAAACTAAGTGCTTTCATTCAGTCTAAAATCTCTATTTTAAGCGGAAGAAATTTGTTTAGATTTTACGTTATTAATTTGAAGATAATTTCAAATTATATATAAGTCACTTTTCTCAATGTCTCATCTGCGTAACATCACAGTCACGTTTTTTTATTCCCCTTAATTTCAATTAAAAATTTTTTCCTCAAGTCTGAAAACAAGTGT